>NC_091454.1:227690492-227990492 GCF_027789765.1 Dendropsophus ebraccatus
TGGCAGATGGATCAGAATTCAGAGCTCGATTTTGTAGTGATGATCGTCTCCCAAGGAGGATAAGTGAGAGGCAGATCGAGCAATGTCATTCATAAGGGCTCATAAAATCAATGCCTTCCGGGGTCAGAGGTCATTTTCCCAAGCCATGCATATAGATAGAGCCCACACTCCATTGCATTCTTTAATACGTACTGTACTGCATTACTGACTGATAAAGATATAAAGACAAACTAACAGATGTGGAATTCATTGTGCAAGTGTTGTACTAGCTTCTCTATGGCCTGCTTAATATCTTTATTCCTCAAGCTGTATATCATGGGGTTAACAAGCGGAGTTACGACTTTGTATAACAGGGAGACCAGTTTCTTGACAATTTCCTTATTCGGAAATAAATAGATATTAAGAAGTGACCCGTAATACAAGGAGACTACGGCCAGGTGAGAGCTGCAGGTGGAGAAGGTCTTCTGCCGCCCAGTCACCGAGGGGATCTGCAGGATGGTGCGGATTATATAGACATAGGAGACTATAATAACCAGGAAAGGACAAACTGCAAGAGGCAAAGCCAATAACTGGCCTTCCATCTTCACAATAAATGTATCCGAGCAGGAAAGTTCTAGTATGGGGTCTCTATCGCAGAAGAAATGGTCAATGACGTTGGGTCCACAGAACTGTAATTGACTCATTGTTACCGAAAACATTAAAATGATTAAAAAGACAAAAAGCCAAGAGAGAAGCATGGATTTTACACAAAATGGGAAGTTTATGACAGATGTATAGTGTAGAGGGTTACAGATGGCATGGTAGCGGTCATAGGACATCACCGTCAGGAGAAGACACTCCAGTGATTCTATGGCTACAAAACAATAAAACTGGATCAGGCAGCCGAGAAGAGACAGAGAACTTCCTTCATATAACACGACGCAGAGCATGATGGGTGTGATGGTGGTGGAGAGTAAAATATCTAAAGCAGAGAGCTGAGTGAGGAAGAAGTACATGGGGGAGTGGAGGGATCGGCTGGAGGACACCACCACAATGATCAGCAGGTTCCCGCCTATTGTCACACAATAAGTCAGAAGCATCAGGGGGAAGAAAAAGGTCTTTATACTCTGGAAATCTTGTAAACCCAAGAGAAAGATTTCAGTCACTGTGGTGATGTTATACGGCATAGTAATGAAGATGATGAAGATGATGAGAATTATTACCATCATCGCCAGAAAAAGGAGAAACATTCGGATAACAAAACTAAATTCTTGGATTGATGGGTTGTAGGAGAAGATATAGATACAGATTCCATCTAAAGGGAAAAATGACAAGAAAAAGTCAAATTCATATTAAAACCATACTGTATATAAAAGTAAAACGTTATATAGTGTAAGGTATTTAGTGTAAATCAATACCGGGGCTTCATGTTGTTTGGATATCTGGTGCATCCATCTGACTGTCTAATTTAAAGTCTACCCCAGTGGTGGAGGTCAGGGGTGAGACCCAGTACATTCCTAAACAGGCACTGGCTTACAACAAATTTTGCATATATAGTATCAAGTACAAGTACAATATATCTTAGCAGACAAAAATGCTTCCTTCCTTCTGTTTTTTAGGCTGTGCACAGAGACAGTACAGGATCTCCTCCTCTGTGTGCGCAGTGTATGGCAGACACTATAGGCGTTAGGCTCCTGGTATAATGGGAGAAGTATATAGCTAATTTATCTGGTATAATGGGAGAAGAAGCATATACTTTAGCTTATATACCTGGTATAATGGGAGAATATATCGCTAATATACCTGGTATAATGGGAGAATATATAGCTAATATACCTGGTATAATGGTAGAATATATAGCTAATATACCTGGTATAATGGGAGAATATATAGCTAATATACCTGGTATAATGGGAGAATATATAGCTAATATACCTGGTATAATGGAAGAATATATAGCTAATATACCTGGTATAATGGGAGAATATATAGCTAATATACCTGGTATAATGGGAGAATATATAGCTAATATACCTGATATAATGGGAGAATATATAGCTAATATACCTGATATAATGGGAGAATATATAGCTAATATACCTGATATAATGGGAGAATATATAGCTAATATACCTGGTATAATGGGAGAATATATAGCTAATATACCTGGTATAATGGGAGAATATATAGCTAATATACCTGGTATAATGGAAGAAGAAGCATATACACACTATCTAATATACCTGGTATGTACTAATAAAATCTTGCTTGGTTAACGAGTTACAATTTTTTTAAAATTATTGTCTTGTCCGGGCATTCCCTCTATATTCTCTCTTACCATAAATATTGTACAAAAAAATAAAATAATAATAATAATAATAATAATAATAATAATAATAATTTATTTTCGTCCCACCCTTTGATGTGGATTATAGTGAAAGTGTTGGACGTTCTGTGCACACGTCTATCTTTATCTCTATATTATAGTTCAGTCAATATCAAAATAATCCAAAAAGAGCCATAGATTCCATGGAAAGTGCCGGCTGGGTTCTCCTTCCCTCGGTTTCTCAGTATTTCTTCTCTATGGAATGGAACATCTTCTTGTGTAATGTTACCGGGTGGCGGTGTGCACCTTTTATAGAAGACACTGTAATAACACCATCGTATAAGAAGAAGCCCCCGAGATTTATTTCTTCTCCTCTGAAGGGATTGATTTATTTGTTTTCTTACAGATAATTTGATAAATTACACTAATAGGTTCATAAGAGAGTTATCAGATGGTTAATTGTCCTGTATTGTTTTCTTATATGCCCAGGGATAACTTAAAGGGAACCTGTCCCCTAACAATACTATGTAATCTATCAGCATCGTGTTATAGAGCAGGAAGAGCTGAGCAGATTGATATATATCTTTGTGGGAAAAGATTCTGTCACTTTCAGTGTCCTTGGATGATAGGACCGCCCACTGGACTCCTAAGATGGAAAGATCATAGGTTTCAATTAGTAAATGACACATTATACTGCATCATTCCCCACAACATTATATATCAATCTGCTCAGCTTCTCCTGCTCTAAAACAAGGTGCTGATTAGTGATGAGCGAGTACTAAAATGCTCGGGTGCTCGTTACTCGAAACAAATATCTCCCGATACTCGAGTGCTCGTTTCGAGTAACGAACCCCATTGAAGTCAATGGGAGACTCAAGCATTTTTGCAGGGGACCCAGGTTCGGTAGAGGGAAGGTTGTGTGAAAACCTGTCAACTAGAGATGAGCGAACCTGGAGCATGCTCGAGTCGATCCGAACCCGAACTTTCGACATTTGAGTAGCGGTGGCTGCTGAAGTTGGATAAAGCCCTAAGGATATGTGGAAAACATGGATAGAGTCATTGGCTGTATCTATGTTTTCCAGACAACCTTAGAGCTTTAAATCTCCTATTTATCGATCTATCTATCTATTATCTAAGTATCTAATAATGCTATATGCTTCTGCAGAAGTTTCTTTTTTTCTTGTCTTGATCCGGAGTTCCCATTTAAGAAAAAAAAAAAAAGAAAATATTAAATTAAGAAAAAAGTACAATATATCTATACATGGTGTCTTAGTAAGGGGTGGTGTGATACATCATAGTGTAAACGTTTGGGGGGAAAAGCACACATCCTTCTAAACCATCAAAGTGGTAAAAGTGAACACAAACTTTGCAATCAAACAACAACAGCCAATAAAAATCGTTCTATGAAGTGAGAGTTACCCTCCCCTTTAAAGCATTAACAGCATTAACAAACTATTGACTGTGGTGGTGTGTATCCTAAACTTCATTTTTGTCAACTCCATTTTCTCACTCTCCTCCTCACTTTGAGTTACATCCATGACAACAACCTCACTGTCTGACAACCGGGTCTCATCGTCATCATCAGACACCTCTTCCAACCCCGCTTGCAAGTCCCCACTCTCATCACCCACTGACTGTGGGAGCTGCATAGTTTGGGCATCAGGACAGATCGACGGCTCCGGTTGTTCAGACTCAGGGAAGGGTCCAGAAAAGAGTTCCTGGGAGCATGGTGGTGGTGGTGGATCTGAATCCCTTCTTTCCCTGGAGGGGCCAGGCTGTGGGGAAGGAGGCTGAGCTAATGGAGCAAGGGTTCCACTCCCTTGGGTAGCGTGGGTGGACTGCGTGGAAGACTGTGTGGTGGATAAGTTACTGGACACATTATCGGCTATCCACGTGATCACCTGTTCACACTGCTGCGGTTTCAATATCGGTCTACCTTGAGACCCCGTAAGTTGGGCAAAGAAGCTAGGTAGTGCACTTGATGCCTCTCGACCGGGGGTGGTGAGGTCCCGGCCCCGGCTAGACCAAAAAAATAAAATAAAATAGCTGGCTGGTTGGCGGGGTGCAATCAGCGGGCCCCCAGCAACCAGTCCCGCTCCTCCGCAGACGTAGTGTGATGTCAGAGCATGGCACTGAGGACACAGAGAACAATACAGTCTTCTTAAGAGGCCCCGCAATTTGAATGAATACATTTTCAATCCTTTAAAGAATCTCTAAGAGACGGCAAGTCCGTTAGCCTGTGTATTAAAAAGACCTGGTCAATCCTGCTTTCAAAAAGGCTACTACAACATCCAAGGAAGGTAGAAGGTGCATAATCTAGCCGGATTATGGCTAGATTTAGCCTCACACCCTCATGCAGTTGTGCGTGAGAGGCATCTCTTTGGAGGTAGGGACGAAGAATAACAATACAGTCTTCTTAAGAGGCCTCGAGCTAAAAAATGAAAGGATGGCAGAGAACACCCGCAAGTTGACATCCACAGATTATATGGGCCAAAATGGACAACACAAGGATGCTAAATTAGGATCCACCATTATCACTGTCTGTTCTTTTGAACAGTGGCGTGTATCTTGGAAATACAATAGATGACCACACAGCCCTGCAAAATTGCACCTGAATTGAAGTCGATTTGATTTTAAAATTTAAATTGAAGGTTAAATTGAAAACATAAAGTGGCCATTACCGGCCTTTAGATGAGGCAGGCGTGGAACCTCACAAGAATTAGGCCTGACACAGTAGAGTAAGAGTAAAAAAAATAAATAAATAAAACAGCTGGCTGGTTGGCGGCCCCCGGCAACCAGTCCCGCTCCTCCGCAGACGTAGTGTGACGTCAGAGCATGGAAGTGAGGACTCAGAGAACCATTAAAAGTGAGGTAGCAAGTGAGCCTCCCAAAAATTAGGCCTGACACAGCATGGCGGTGAGGACACAGAGTTTCATTAAAGCAGAGTTAGCATTTGAACCAACCCGAAATTTAGCCTGACACAGCATGACGGTGAGAACACATGGAACCATTCAAACACTAGTAGCATATGGACCACCCAAAAACTTAGCCTGACACCACAGAACCAGACCAAGATGGACAATACAATTATGGCTAGATTTAGCCTCACACCCACATGAAGTTGTGCGTGAGAGGCATATCTTTGGAGGTAGGGACGAAAAATACCAATACAGTCTTCTTAAGAGGAATTTGATTTGAACTTTCAATCCTTTAAAGAGTCTCTAAGAGAGGGCAAGTGTCTATTAAAAAGACCTGGTCAATCCTGCCTTCGAAAAGGCTACAACATCCAAGGAAGGTAGACGGTACTGTTGAAAGGCCCGGTCAATCCCGCCTACAACAACATCCAAGGAAGGATAGAAGCTACTGGTGAAAGGCCTGGTCAATCCTGCCTTCAAAACGGCTACAACTTCCAAAAAAGGTAGAAGGTACTGGTGAAAGGATGGCAGAGGACACCCCTAAGATAAGATGACATCCACAGATAATATGGTTCGAAATGGACAAGACAAGGAAGGTAAATTGAATTTGACTATGAATTTGACTCTAGCAGTTGGGGTAACATTCCCTGCATCATGTGACTCCCCACTTCTCAGCCCCCACCATTGTTTTGAGTTTGAATTTGACTTTGAATTTGACAGTAGCAGTTGGGGTTAGTTTAACTGGTTGGCATGCGGAAATGCGCACAGATGCTGTGCACCTTGGTGAGCAAATCAGCAACATTGGGGTAAGTTTAAAGGAACCGCAGCAACACTAGGTTGAAGGCGTAGACCAGGCATGGTACATGTGTGAGGCTGCCGAGTTGAAAAGTTGCCACCAGGTTCCGCCCCTTGTCACACGCAACCAAGCTCACTGCTTATTACACACGAACCTGGGATGCCAGTTAAGGCCCAGCAGTAGTCAACATGGAGGCAAGGCCAAGCACACCAGTAGTCAACATGGATGCCAGTTAGGGCCCAGGAAAAAAGAGGCAAGGGCAGGCACAGTATTAGTCAACATGGATGCCAGTTAAGGCCCAGCAAAAAGGAGGCAAGGGCATGCACAGCAGTAGTCAACATGTATGCCAGTTAAGGCCCAGCAAAAAGGAGGCAAGGGCAGGCACACCAGTAGTCAACATGGATGCCAGAGGTAGGCATATGGACCACAAAGCATTTGGTACAAAATGGACAAAACAAGGATGCTAAATTAGGGACGCCAGTAAAGGCCCAGCAGTAGTCAACATGGATGCCAATTAAGGCCCAGCAACAAGGAGTCAAGGGCAGGCACAGCAGTAGTCAACATGGATGCCAGTTAAGGCCCAGGAAAAAGGAGGCAAGGGCAGGCACAGCAGTAGTCTACATGGATGCTAGTTAAGGCCCAGCAACAAGGAGGCAAGGGCAGGCACACCAGTAGTCAACATGGATGCCAGTTAAGGCCCAGTAAAAAGGAGGCAAGGGCAGGCACACCAGTAGTCAACATGGATGCTAGTTAAGGCCCAGCAAAAAGGAGGCAAGGGCAGGCACAGCAGTAGTCAACATGGATGCCAGTTAAGGCCCAGCAACAAGGAGGCAAGGGCAGGCACACCAGTAGTCAACATGGATGCCAGTTAAGGCCCAGCAACACGGAGGCAAGGAAAGGCACACCAGTAGTCAACATGGATGCCAGTTAAGGCCCAGCAACAAGGAGGCAAGGGCAGGCACACCAGTAGTCAACATGGATGGCAGTTAAGGCCCAGCAAAAAGGAGGCAAGGGCAGGCACAGCAGTAGTCAACATGGATGCCAGTTAAGGCCCAGAAACAAGGAGGCAAGGGCAGGCACAGCAGTAGTCAACATGGATGCCAGTTAAGGCCCAGCAAAAAAAGAGGCAAGGGCAGGCACACCAGTAGTCAACATGGATGCCAGTTAAGGCCCAGCCAAAAGGAGGCAAGGGCAGGCATAGCAGTAGTTAACATTGATTCCAGTTAAGGCTCCACCGCTCCTCCCCCCGCTCTTTGGCCCACAGAACTATGTCCTCTGGCACTAGTGGTGTCAGATGGGAAGTACATTTTCAGCTTCTGCACCAGGGCCAGTTGATATAGACTCACTCTCATACTGCGTTCCTCGTCAGGAATGAGAGTGGACAAGTTCTGTTTGTACCGAGGGTCCTGGAGGGTGAACACCCAGTAATCTGTGTTTTCAAAAAAAAATTTAAACCAAGGGTCACGGGAAAGACACCCTAATATAAAGTCAGCCATGTGCGCCAGGGTCCCAACACGCAAGAACTCCCTCTCCTCACTAGCCTTAATTTCCTCCTTCTCCTCCTCCTCCTCCACCACCAATTCATCCTCTTCAGGCCATCCACGCTCAACAACTAAGCATTGAGCATGGGTACCCTCTTCAGTGACGGCACCAGTCTGCTCCTCTTCCTTCTCTTCTTTATCCCCCTCATCCTCTACTGGTGTTGAGAAACTGAGCTGTTGTGAGTCTGTGAGCTGGCAGTTGCAAGCGCCTTTGCACTGCCCTAAGGGTGGCAGCATCCGTGATTGACTTGTGGAAATGCGCACAGATGCGCCGCACCTTGGTGAGCAAGTTAGCCAAATTGGGTTAGGTCTTAAGAAACCGCTGCAACATTAGGTTGAACACGTGGGCCAGCAGTGAAGTTCTATGCAGGATGTACTACAAATCCCAGCAATACAGTGTAGTACCCACTAGTTTTGGGGGGGCTGTATGGTACAATCCGGCTAGGCCAGCTGTCAGTCACCATCAAGGGTACACCTGATGCCTCTTGACCGGGGGTGGTGAGGCCCCGGCCACGGCTAGACAAGAAAAAATAAAATAAAACAGCTGGCTGGTTGTCGGGGGCGCGATCGGTGAGCCCCTGGCAACCAGTCCCGCTCCTGTAGCAGTTGGGGTAACATTCCCTGCATAATGTGACTCACCACCCCTCCCCCCACCGCTTTTTTTAATTTAGAAATTGACTTTGATCATTGAGGATCTGGCAATTGTCTCACCATTACAAATGAGTGAGGAAGCAAGTGAGGCTCCCCAAAACTAGGCCAGACACTGCATGGCATTCAGCACACAGAGAGCCATTACAAGTGAGTGAGGAAGAAACTGAGCCCACCCAAAAATTGGAGTGAGTCCAGGGGCTGGGATATGTAGTGGACATGAACCCGGGTGCTGACAGCTAACTGGCTAGGCCTGCTCTCACCCACCACTCACCATCAAGAGTACACATGATGCCTCTCAACCGAGGGTGGTGAGGCCCCGGCCACGGCTAGACAAAAAAAAATAATAATAATAAAAGAGCAGGCTGGTTGGCGGGGGCTGAGATCGGCGGGCCCCCGGCAACCAGTCCTGCTCCTCCGCAGATGTACTGTAGTGTGACGTCAGAGCATGGCAGTAAGGACACAGAGAACCATTAGAATTGATACAGAAGCAATACCCTGTAGTGCCCACAAGTTTGGGGGGGGGGGGGGGGAGCTTGACGGTTAAATTTGTTATTGACATAAACTATACACACTATGACACCCCCTTCAACATCAGCAGTGAAGTAGTTGTATGCAGGATGTACTATAAATCCCAGCAATACCGTGTAATATAGCTGCACCACCAGCCCCAAAATAAAAAAGGAGTACACTGAGCACTTCTTAGGGGTCTGTATGCAACACCTAATGCCCCCTTTCTGCCAGCAGCCGATCACCACAGTGTGCTGGTGAAATCGTGGCAGCAGCACTGCAACTCCCAGCCAGCAGTCTGTAGTAATAGTATTAATAAAAGCTTTTAAGCCCTGAAAAGGGCTGTGTGTTTGTATTGCTAGTATATACCCTGCCTACTGGAACGCTATATCCTACACTGACACTCTCCCTGACCAGCAGCAGCTCTCTCCCTGATCTCTCACAGCATGCGTCTGAAGCGAGCACTGCCGGCGGCGAGCTTTATATGGCAGGGTCATCTGATCTGGCCAACCAATCGCTGCTATCGACATGGGGAAACTATTTGAGGGGCTTATAAGGGACT
This sequence comes from Dendropsophus ebraccatus, assembly GCF_027789765.1. Taxonomy (NCBI): domain Eukaryota; kingdom Metazoa; phylum Chordata; class Amphibia; order Anura; family Hylidae; genus Dendropsophus; species Dendropsophus ebraccatus. The sequence goes on from NC_091454.1 coordinate 227,699,770, forward strand.
ACATCCAGGAATATGTAGTGGCTAATAGTATTATAAGTGATAACCAGCATGGTTTTACTAAGGACAGAAGCTGTCAAACCAACCTAATATGTTTCTAAGAAGAGGTAAGTAGAAGCCTGGATGGCGGCGCGGCTGTGGATATCGTGTACCTGGATTTTGCTAAAGCGTTTGACACAGTTCCTCATGGACGTCTGATGGGTAAGTTAAAGTCTATCGGTTTGAAAAATTTAATGTGTAACTGGATTGAAAACTGGCTTAATAATCGTACCCAGAGAGTGGTGGTCAATGATTCCTACTCCGAATGGTCCCTGGTAATAAGTGGTGTACCCCAAGGGTCAGTACTGGGCCCTCTTCTGTTTAACTTGTTTATTAATGATATTGAGAATGGAATTAACAGCAATGTTTCTATCTTTGCAGATGACACCAAGCTTTGTAGTACAGTACAGTCTATGGAGGATGTGCAGATGTTACAGGATGTGTAGTACAGTACAGTCTATGGAGGATGTGCAGATGTTACAGGCTTTGTAGTACAGTACAGTCTATGGAGGATGTGCAGATGTTACAGGCTTTGTAGTACAGTACAGTCTATGGAGGATGTGCAGATGTTACAGGATGTGTAGTACAGTACAGTCTATGGAGGATGTGCAGATGTTACAGGCTTTGTAGTACAGTACAGTCTATGGAGGATGTGCAGATGTTACAGGATGACTTAGACACACTGAGTGTTTGGGCGTCCACTTGGCAAATGAGGTTCAATGTGGATAAATGTAAAGTTATGCACCTGGGTACTAATAACCCGCATGCATCATATGTCCTGGGGGGAGTTACTCTGGGAGAGTCGCTGATAGAGAAGGATCTGGGTGTACGTGTAGATAATAGACTACAGAACAGCGCACAATGTCAGTCAGCTGCTTCTAAGGCCAGCAGGATATTGTCATGTATTAAAACAGGCATGGACTCTCGGGACAGGGATATAATATTACCGCTTTATAAAGCTTTGGTGCGGCCTCATCTGGAGTCGCCGTCCAGTTTTGGAACCCGATTCATAGAAAGGACGTTCTAGAGCTGGAGAGGGTACAAAGACGGGCAACTAAACTAATAAGGGGAATGGAGCATCTTAGTTATGAGGAGAGATTAATAGAATTACATTTGTTTAGTCTGGAGAAGAGACGTTTAAGGGGAGATATGATTAACTTATTTAAATATATAAATGGCCCCTACAAGAAATATGGGGAAAAGATGTTCCAGGTAAAACCCCCTCAAAGGACAAGAGGGCACTGCCTCCGCCTGGAGAGACAAGGGGGCGCTGCCTCCACCCGGAGAAACAAGGGGGCGCTGCCTCCACCCAGAGAGACAAGGGGGCGCTGCCTCCACCCAGAGAGACAAGGGGGCGCTGCCTCCACCCAGAGAGACAAGGGGGCGCTGCCTCCACCCTGAGAGACAAGGGGGCTCTGCCTCCACCCAGAGAGACAAGGGGGCGCTGCCTCCACCCAGAGAGACAAGGGGGCGCTGCCTCCACCCAGAGAGACAAGGGGGCGCTGCCTCCACCCAGGGAGACAAGAGGGCACTGCCTCCACCCAGAGAGACAAGGGGGCGCTGCCTCCACCCAGAGAGACAAGGGGGCGCTGCCTCCACCCAGAGAGACAAGGGGGCGCTGCCTCCGCCTGGAGAGACAAGGGGGCGCTGCCTCCACCCGGAGAGACAAGGGGGCGCTGCCTCCACCCAGAGAGACAAGGGGGCGCTGCCTCCGCCTGGAGAGACAAGGGGGCGCTGCCTCCGCCTGGAGAGACAAGGGGGCACTGCCTCCACCCAGAGAGACAAGGGGGTGCTGCCTCCACCCGGAGAGACAAGGGGGTGCTGCCTCCACCTGGAGAGACAAGCGGGCACTGCCTCCACCTGGAGAGACAAGGGGGCACTGCCTCCGCCCAGAGAGACAAGGGGGCGCTGCCTCCGCCTGGAGAAAGAAAGGTTCAATCTCCGGAGGCGACAAGCCTTCTTTACCATGAGAACTGTGAATCTGTGGAACAGTCTACCACAGGATCTGGTCACAGCAAAAACAGTAGAGGGCTTCAAAACCGGCCTAGACAAGTTCTTAGAGCAAATTAATATAAATGCATATGTATAGAACCTATCACCCCTCCCCCTTCCCTTTATGTATAGAACCTATCACCCCTCCCCCTTCCCTGTATCCATCCCCTCCTTGGTTGAACTTCATGGACATGTGTCTTTTTTTCAACCGTATTAACTATGTAACTATGTATGGGTCTCCTGCATGTTTATTGGCTGAGAAATAGCGCCCAAACTTACAGGAAACGGATGATGAGAGGTATCGCGAGATGCTTGTCCGAGTAACAACTGAGTGGCTGCTGAACTTGGATAAAGCCCTAAGGTTGTCTGGAAAACATGGATGGGAGGGATTGGGTGGGAGTGGGGGGATGACTTGCGCTTCAGTTTTGGCAATCACGTATCTGGCAAATAAATTGTCTACCACGGATCTTATCATTGGCGACTTTTGTTGATGACAATGAAACAAAGGACAGGTTGAGAACTGGGTTTAATCAGTATTTCCGTGGTTTGCCTCATGGGGGATAATACTTTTAACTATTTTTTATCTATGCAATGTTTCACAAGCACGGAGCAACATTCGCTTTTCTACCTGATTCCTTAGCAGCGGTGTTGTGGAGCCACTGTGTCAGTGACTGTGCTGGTGCCCATTTTGAATCCTCACACATTGAGGCTATGTTCCCACTATGTAAGAGACCGGCCGTTCTGTGACACGGCCGGGTCACGGAACACCCAGTCTCTGCCCGGATCATTCCAGCTGGTACTCAAGTACCGGCCGGATAATCTTTCCAGCCGCAGGGTTCTGATGCAGGCGCATCAGCGAACGCCCGCATCAGAAACTCCCACAGCACACAAAGAAGGAAGCGGCCGGAGCCGCTCGCTTCATTGTGTGAACTGACAGTGTTTCCTACGGCCGCAATTCAGCCGCAGAAAACTGACATGTCAGTTATTTGGGGCGCCACACGGGATCCCGGCCGGAGTGTATACGATGTGTATACGCTCCAGCCGGGATCCCATAGAACATAAGGCAATGTTCTACTGCACAGAAAGTACGGCCTTTATTGCCGATGGCAACAACGGCTGTACTTTTACGTAGTGTGAACATAGCCTGAAGGTTGTTGAAATCTTGCGGAGGGATTTCTCCTTCTCCCTTCCTTCTCATCTTCAGTGGTGGCTCCTGAAACCGGCTGTGTGTACGCTTGACCTGACAGAGTGAGGAATCTTCTAGCCCACAGCGGAATTAGCAGCGATCGCCATCTGTTTCCCTTTAAGAGAAGGTCCTGACTGGAGTATAGGGGTATTTGCAGAGAATGGTTGTGAGGGAGTTTTGTCTATGTTTCAGGGTAATCTATGGATAGAAGTTGCCTACTACTTTTTGGCCACAAGATGGCACTAAATATTTCTTTTTGCAGCAAGCACAATGAATGACACTAAAAGGGTTAACTGATATGTGACACTTGTAAATGCGTGGAAGGAAGTTTGCTAGCAGCCCCCCGGACCTCTGGGCCTAACACAATCCCTTCTAGAAGTTTCCTTCCAGTTCTGCCCTATCAGGTACTGAGGTACCTCAGGTTGGTGGAGAAAGTCATGTGCTCCGTATAACCCTGTATCAGAGTAGAGAAGGAGTGTATGCTATTAGGCTTCTTTCAACCTGTTTCTGCACACTGGGGCATGGCCTGCTAAACTACTAAAGGGGCAACTACCATAGATGAGGGGATTTCACTTTGTGGGAAATTTTTGCTTTCAAGTGTCTCAAGTCTCATGAGTCCTGCAGAGGTACTATCCACAAAGTGGTTGGAGAAGTGCAACTAGCCAAGGTACCCTGTTGCCTCCTTCTCAGTTTCTTCAGCATAAGAAGCTATCTCTGCCCAGTTGTCTCTGCTCCAGCTTTAGCCGTGAGTAAAGGTTATTCCTCACATTCAATCCAAGCCAAGGTTGTCAGAATTCCCCCTACAGATTGGCATGCGTACTTTGACAGGCACCCCCATGCATTCACCATATACTGTATCATCCACACACCCATAAAATAGCACCCCCCACACCTATCATATATTTTTACAGGAAACAGATCACTGATCTCAAGGAGACCAGCCAAAGATAACACTGCCGGTTGCTGGTTAAAGTGCTCAATGCAGTGAAATCCTAGGTGCATTGCTCCCTGGGAAATAGAAATATGCAAAAGCCAGTGGAGCCTCATTTTAGAGTCTTGAAACACAGGACAAGCCAGATATCTCTCCGGGAAGGACGCAGCCAAGGGGCAGCTCCTGTAGGGAAACCACCAAAACCACCATATTAAGCGGCCCTATAAGTCAGTGTAATGACAAGGGAATAACCAAGGCCAAGTGTCCATCCACAGACAGCTGCCCCGTGGTGTTACCCCTCATCAGTGTGGAGCAGGATTCTGGCTAGGTGCGAGCAATGTCTAGTAGAGCCATAAGAGAAACAGATTGCTGATCTAAGGAAGACCAGCCAAAGACAATACTGTCAGCTGCTGGTTAAAGCACTCAATGCAGTGAAATTCTAGGTGCATTGCTCCCTGGGAATCCAAAGAGAAGATGGAGACCGCACTTCCAAAAAGAATTCACACTTTATTCACACCAGATGCAACGTTTCGGCTCAATGTGTAGCCTTTCTCAAGCAGTGATACAAAATGCTCAAAGAGCTCAGTATACATACATGTGTGCATGATTGTAGTTCATCAAACAATTAATTCATAAAGATATAAACAAAGTGAATAAAAAGTGATCTAAAATCGTGTAGAATTCCAAACTCATAAGGATATACAGGCAAAGTGAAAAGAAGTCCTAATCTGATAATTTACAGCAATGACCATGTTAGGAGTAATGTGAAACAACAAGAAATGACATAATTAGGTGTTATACAAACAGCTGTGCGGCAAATGATAAACAAACAAGTAATACATACATCACACCAAAGCAGGGAATCCACATGGAGGTGGCGTGTCCGGGAACGCCGGCGTCGCCCGCTGATGACGTCACCCACGGAGCATGGTGTCTGGATCACCTAGTTCCGAATCACGTGACCTGGGTGTGTCACATGATCGGTGTGATCACAGGCGCATGCGTCGGGCGGTCCCCAAGCTGACAGCGGCGCGGGCATGCCCATAACAGCCCCAGAGTCTGACGCCGCCATAAATAAATGTAAGGTAGAACAACCAAAAGTGATGGGGCTGGATAAAGTACAAATAAATATGAATATAAATAAGGGAGGAGGACCAGTACCAAAGGGAGAGGGGCTGGATTGCGTCCAGAATTTGTCATAGGGGCTTAGAGAGTATAACAGCAGGCCAACACAGGGCACTTGGGTGTCACAGGATAACCAAGGCACCGAGGTCACCAGTGTCCTGAGTACCCACCCCGTCATCCACAGGAGCTGCAAAGAAGCTGGGCAAGTAACATGGCCACATCTGTTTCCTCATATTGGCACCACACAGACATCTTAGCAAAGACGCCAGCCTCAACCTGTATTCAGTACCTCGGGTCCATCCACCCGGGATAAAAGGGGCATGTAAAATAGCTATATAAGCGACCCAGTTTTTTGTCAGTGTGTATGGGTGTTTATATTAAACCTTTTTCTTTTCACATTTGAGTTGCTTTCACTATATATGTTCACCAACATGGGTCGCTTATATAGCTATTTTACATGCCCCTTTTATCCCGGGTGGATGGACCCGAGGTACTGAATACAGGTTGAGGCTGGCGTCTTTGCTAAGATGTCTGTGTGGTGCCAATATGAGGAAACAGATGTGGCCATGTTACTTGCCCAGCTTCTTTGCAGCTCCTGTGTATGACGGGGTGGGTACTCAGGACACTGGTGACCTCGGTGCCTTGGTTATCGTGTGACACCCAAGTGCCCTGTGTTGGCCTGCTGTTATACTCTCTAAGCCCCTATGACAAATTCTGGACGCAATCCAGCCCCTCTCCCTTTGGTACTGGTCCTCCTCCCTTATTTATATTTATATTTATTTGTACTTTATCCAGCCCCATCACTTTTGGTTGTTCTACCTTACATTTATTTTTCACATCAATGCTGTAAATCTGCAACTCTTATCATTCTGCGTGATATGCTTATCCATACATACAATGACAATCGCTGTAAGGGCAACTTTCCCTTTTCTTATATGGCAGCGTCAGACTCTGGGGCTGTTATGGGCATGCCCGCGCCGCTGTCAGCTTGGGGACCGCCCGACGCATGCGCCTGTGATCACACCGATCATGTGACACACCCAGGTCACGTGATTCGGAACTAGGTGATCCGGACACCATGCTCCGTGGGTGACGTCATCAGCGGGCGACGCCGGCGTTCCCGGACACGCCACCTCCATGTGGATTCCCTGCTTTGGTGTGATGTATGTATTACTTGTTTGTTTATCATTTGCCGCACAGCTGTTTGTATAACACCTAATCATCTCACTGATTGTTGTTTCACATTACTCCTAACATGGTCATTGCTGTAAATTATCAGATTAGGATTTCTTTTCACTTTGCCTGTATATCCTTATGAGTTTGGAACTCTACACGATTTTAGATCATATGTTCATAGTTTATATCTATGAATTAATTGTTTGATGAACTGCAATCATGCACACATGTATATATACTGAGCTCTTTGAGCATTTTTTATCACTGCTTGAGAAAGGCTACACATTGAGCCGAAACGTTGCATCTGGTGTGAATAAAGTGTGAATTCTTTTTGGAAGTGCGGTCTCCATCTTCTCTTTGGATATCCAATACGAACCTGGGTCCGCTTCGGTGAGACGTGCACCCGCACACTGCATTTTTTTCTAGTGCTGCTGAACATATTTTTGAATTGATTATTGCTCCCTGGGAAGAGATATCTGGCTAGTCCCGTATTTCTAGACTCTTAAATGAGGCTCCCCAGACTCTCTTTTTTGCATATTTGTGTTTCCCAGGGAGCAAGGCACCTAGGATTTCACTGTATTGAGCGGCTGCTGACAGTGTTATCTTTGGCTGGTCTCCCTGAGATCAGTGATCAGTTTCCCATATTACTCTACTAGGCATTGCTTCCACTTAGCTAGAATCCTGCTCCACACTGATGAGGGGCAACACCCCGAAACAGCTGTATGTGGATGGATACCTGGCCTGGGATAATTTGATACTTTCGGATCATGTCGGGGCTGTGGGGGACATGTCAGTTTTGTAAACTTTCCTGTCCTCCTCCCCCGATGCTACCATATCTTGGTCTGCCAATTCTGCTCTTCTGCCAGTGTTTTGGAAACATGTATGACCTCTGCCTGCCCTGACCTGGATCTCTCCAATAGTGTTATATGAACTCTGCCTGCCCTGACCTGGATCTCTCCTATTGTGTTATATGAACTCTGCCTGCCCTGACCTGGATCTCTCCTATTGTGTTATATGAACTTTGTCTGCCCAGACCTGGATCTCTCCGATTGTGTTATATGAACTCTGCCTGCCCTGACCTGGATCTCTCCTATTGTGTTATATGAACTCTGCCTGCCCTGACCTGGATCTCTCCGGTAGTGTTGTATGAATTCTGCCTGCCCTGACCTGGATCTCTCCGATAGTGTTGTATGAACTCTGCCTGCCCTGACCTGGATCTCTCCGATTGTGTTATATGAACTCTGCCTGCCCTGACCTGGATCTCTCCAATAGTGTTGTATGAACTCTGCCTGCCCTGACCTGGATCTCTCCGATAGTGTTGTATGAACTCTGCCTGCCCTGACCTGGATCTCTCCAATAGTGTTGTATGAACTCTGCCTGCCCTGACCTGGATCTCTCCAATTGTGTTGTATGAACTCTGCCTGCCCTGACCTGGATCTCTCCAATAGTGTTGTATGAACTCTGCCTGCCCTGACCCGGATCTCTCCAATAGTGTTGTATGAACTCTGCCTGCCCTGACCTGTATCTCTCCGATTGTGTTATATGAACTCTGCCTGCCCTGACCTGGATCTCTCCAATAGTGTTGTATGAACTCTGCCTGCCCTGACCCGGATCTCTCCAATAGTGTTGTATGAACTCTGCCTGCCCTGACCTGGATGTCTTTAATAGTGTTGTATGAACTCTGCCTGCCCTGACCTGGATCTCTCCGATTGTGTTATATGAACTCTGCCTGCCCTGACCTGGATCTCTCCAATAGTGTTGTATGAACTCTGCCTGCCCTGACCCGGATCTCTCCAATAGTGTTGTATGAACTCTGCCTGCCCTGACCTGGATGTCTTTAATAGTGTTATATGAACTCTGCCTGCCCTGACCTGTATCTCTCCGATTGTGTTATATGAACTCTGCCTGCCCTGACCTGGATCTCTCCTATATAAAGATAAGCAAGAACTAAAATGCTTGAATGTCTGTTACTCAAGTCGAGTATTTTCTGATGCTCCACTGCTCAGTTTGAGTAACAAACCCCATTACATTCAGTGGGAGACTCGTGTATCTTTTCAGGGGTCTCCTATGCGACAGAGGGGAGGGTGTCTCGTGCACCTGAAAACCTCTGAAAGTGATAGAAACACAATGAATATGGAACTGGCTTAGCAGGGGGAGCATGGATGGATGCATTATAGTCTCCCGTCTCCCTAAATTATGCCAATATTACAGAATAACAATATTGTGCACACACCCCAAGATAAAGCATAATTTAAAGTAGGCAAATCCTTCTTCATCACTGAAAAGCTGCCAGCCCATTTCCCCCCTTAGTTCCCATCTTGACCCAGATACTCCACCTCTGGGTTCAGCAGTGCATAGTTTCTCTCATCAAACTTCTGAAAGATGTAGCTTCTGAGGAGGGATCTGGCCCTGGGCCAGGCCCACATTTGAACTGCAGCAGGGATGCTCTGTCTGTGTCTTGCTATCTCCATCATCCACTAAAGAAAGAACTTCCCACCAAGAAGTATGTAGCTGATCTAGGGGTGACCGGCTCTATCCTCCTATTGGTATGGAACATACCAGAAAGAGAGAAAGTAAGAAGTGTAATAGGAGGAAGGTGTGTGTGGTTCCTGCACCAGTTATTAGTCAGAACAGAACCGTGAACAAGGCAAAGTTAACCCTTAGACTTTCAGCTGTGCACAACAAACAGGGGAGAGTGAGACACCAAGTGGTGATAGTGCGGAAAGACACCCATCATCCCAGAGTGTGACACCTGACAGAATTACCTTTAGACAGGTGACGGACAGGTAACACACCTGTACTGAGACACTACATGTATATTGGGAAAAATAAACTACTAACACTTATTAAGGAAAGTTTCTTACTTTCTTACTATTCTTCCTTTATCATATTACACAGAAGACTAAAACCCAGGAGACCACATGGTGCAATGGTGTAAAACGTCCCCTGCCTCCATGCTGTGTATATATACAGGCAGAGATCTGACGCTCCATGTCTCATGACAAACAATGTGCCATATTGCCAGATATCCAGTATGGAGAAGCAGAATTGCTGACACTGGAATACATGTGACCTTTGCTTTCCCAGACTCGGCAGCAGCATGAAGCCTCCACATGTAATTCTACAGATTACTCAGGCACAATGCACATTACCTTGTTACTGCCATCTTATGATGGTGATTGATGAGTGATAGTATGTATGAAGCATGAAGTGTGAGTCATGTACTATATAAGGCCTCATGTGTATGGTAGACAGGGCCGGCGTCAGCACCTGGCCGACTAGGGCAAGTGCCGGGGCCCACAGCTCCTCTAGGGGCCCACTCTCGTCTGTTACTACATTTTTTTTCTGTTAGTAAAAAAAAAAAAAAAAAAAAAAAGTGTAGTAACAGAGGGGACTGGGCCCCTAGAGGCCGCATGTGACAGTTAGGGGCCCGCCGATACATACTGGGGGCCCCGGGCTCACGTCTCCCTGCATAAATCTTCCCTATAGCTGAGTAGGTAGAAAAGGACCTTTGAGTAAGAAGGACCTGTGATGATGTCATGGGTCATGTGATCGGACACCTGACCTGATAGAGGGCAGACGGTAGGCTCTGTAAACTAATAGTCTACTGTATGTGCTGGAGTTTCTTGTTGTTTTGTTTTGTGTATAGAGGTCCTGCTGTAATATGCATATATATATATATATATATATATATATATATATATATATATATATATAATATATTACAGCAGGACCTCCTATCTATCTATCTATCTATCTATCTCCTATCTATCTATCTATCTATCTATCTATCTATCTCCTATCTATCTATCTATCTCCTATCTATCTATTATCTATCTATCTATCTATCTATTATCTATCTATCTATCTATCTATCTATCTATCTATCTATCTATCTACCTATCTCCCATCTATCTATCTCCTATCTATCTATCCATCAATCTATCTATCTATCTCCTATCTATCTATCTATCTATCTATCTATCTATCTATCTATCTCCTATCTATCTATCTATCTATCTATCTATCTATCTATCTATCTATCTATCTCCTATCTCCTATCTATCTATCTATCTATCTATCTATCTATCTCCTATCTATCTATCTATCTATCTATCTATCTATCTATTATCTATCTCCTATCTATCTATCTCCTATCTATCTATCTATCTATCTATCTATCTATCTATCTATCTATCTATCTATCTATCTCCTATCTCCTATCTATCTATCTATCTATCTATCTCCTATCTATCTATCTATCTATCTATCTATCTATCTATCTATCTATCTATCTATCTACCTATCTATCTCCTATCTATCTATCTCCTATCTATCTATCTATCTATCTATCTATCTCCTATCTATCTATCTATCTATCTATCTATCTATCTCCTATCTATCTATCTATCTATCTATCTATCTATTATCTATCTATCTATCTATCTATCTATCTATCTATCTATCTATCTATCTCCTATCTATCTATCTATCTATCTATCTCCTATCTATCTCCTATCTATCTATCTATCTATCTATCTATCTACAGAGCAGGAGTATACAGGAGTGGTGCTGCTGGTTCTGTATACAGCTCCTGCTCTCTGTATATGTATATGTGTATATATATATGTATATGTGTATATATATATATATATATATATATATATACAGAGAGCAGTAGCTGTATACAGATATATATAGATATAGCTGTACAGCTACTGCTCTGTATATAAATAAATAAATGGCCGGCTCCATGCATCAGGTGGACCGCCTGGAAAACTGGTATACAGTCTATGGCTATGGCTGTATCCCAGTTTTCCAGGCGGTCCTCCCGCTGTATCCACCATCTCCACGGAGGTGGAAGACAGCGGGAATTGATGCTGAGAGTTCGGCAGGTTCGGACCATCCCTAATATATCATGCTGGGCTGCTAGTTCTGTATACAGCTCCCGCTCTGTGTGTGTGTGTGTATATAGATGTGTGTGTGTGTGTATGTATATATATATATATATATATATATATATATATATATTCCTGTCATTGGGTCTGACTCCTCCAGAGTCCTGACTACCACAGAGATAAGGAGATACAGGTGGAGAAAGATATGCAGCAGCCGCATGTTTCTTCTGCTGCAAATCTTTCCTCGCCTGTCTCTCCATGATTTGCTCCTCAAAGGGGCCCGCCGAGGCTCTGTCGCCCAAGGGCCCACAAAAACCTGGAGCCGGCCCTGATGGTAGAGCTGTGAGCACTGAGCGGATATAGAGGCAGATTCCCTCTGGCTGGTTGTAGTGAGTTGTATGCTGTATAGACAGGAGGGGTAACACTGGTGCCTCCGTGCTTTCAGAATACATGGAGACAATACACAGCATAAGACTTTACAAGGGTTGTCTGGGATAATTTAATGTTTGCTGATCCTGCAAGGGCTGCGGGGGACATGTGAGTAATATATACTTACCTGTCTCACTCCCCTGCTGGATTTTTGGCCACACATTGTCTGCCTCTGTCATTTTTTTGGAAACATCCAGTAACATCCTGCTCCCTCCAGAAATGGCTGGAGCATAGATCCTATACTTACGATCCATGAGAGAAAAGAGCGCTGCACCTCACACCTATGGCTGACACTTGTGCCTCTCGGCTGCATAAAAAACATCAGCAGTCTGTATGTGAATTGATCAGGCCACATTGCCCCATGTACCACTTGCCGGTCTCTGATTCACATGGGTCCCTACACTAAGTCCACACTGTGTCGGTCAGTGACCACCACCCCCGCAGGTGTGCACAGTCAGGGAACGGAGGCCATGGGACGGCCCTGCGACCCCCATGTCACAGGACCAGACTCAAAAAAGCCACACCAGAACCCGGCCAGCACCATCGGCGGAGAAGGTCGCCCCCAAACAGCACGAGTCTGGATAAGGTATTGCGCTCACCATTGTTGCTGCAGACAGAATGGGAAAAAAACAGGAGGGATAAAACCATGAGCCCTCAGGTGTCTCCTGCTGATTGCAGTCATGTGGGTCTCACCAGGAGGAGTGCAAAACACGGAGAATAGAAAGAAAGAAATACGATCCAGGAGAAACTTGTGCTGTTTGGGGGTGGCTTCCTCCACCGGCGGTGCTGGCTGGGAGTTTTTTTTTGGGGGGGGGGGCATTTTTGGGTCCGGTCCTGTGGCATGGGGGTTGCAGGGCCGTTCCATGGCCTCCCTTCCCTGCCCATGCATGCCTGCGGGGGTGGTGGCCACTGACCGGCACAGTGTGGACTTAGTGTAGGGACCCATGTGTATCAGATACCGGCACGAGGTACATGGGGCAGTGTGGCTTGATCAATTCATACACTAAATTCTGATGTTTTATCTGCAGCCGAGAGGCACTAGTATCAGCCATAGGTGTGAGGTGCAGCGCTCTTTTTCTTCCCTGAACCGTATTTTGTTTCTCTCTTTTCTCCGTGTTTTGCACTCCTCCTGGAAGACCCACATGACCGCAATTAGCAGGAGACACCTGAGTGCATGTGCTTTTATCCCTCCTGTTTGTCCCATTCTATCTGCAGTAGCAATGGTGAGCGCAATACCTTATCCAGACTTGTGCTGTTTGGGGGCGGCTTCCTCCGATGGCGGTGCTGGATGGGAGTTTTTTGGGGAGCCATTTTTGGGTCCGGTCCTGTGGCATGGGGGTTGCAGGGCCGTTCCATGGCCCCCCTTCCCTGCTCATGCACGCCTGCGGGGGTGGTGGCCACTGACTGGCACGGTGTGGACTTAGTGTAGGGACCCATGTGTATCAGATACCTGCACAATGGTACATGGGGCAGTATGGCTTGATCAATTCATACACAAAATTCTGATGTTTTTTATGCAGCCGAGAGGCACTAGTGTCATCCATAGGTGTGAGGTGCAGCGCTCTTTTTCTTCCCTGAACCGTATAGATCCTATACTGTTTATGCTGACCGGCCATTTCCTGATGTCCTGATGTCCAGATGTCAAAACACTGACAGCGGCAGAGAAAGGACGGCCTGGTGGGAAAGCAAGACAGGCAAGTATACATAACTCGCCCTTGCAGGATCCGCAAGAAGCAAACTATCCCGGACAACCCCTTTAAGGTATGTTTGCACCAGCACAGGATGTAGGCCCATGAGCTGCATGGAAGCTCCCATTGACTAGTTTTTTTTTATTATTATTATTTCTTTTGCTTCTTTATGAAATTGATTCCTTTCCTTTCCTGGTGTGTCTTAATTTTTCATTAACATTGTGAGTCTTACAGAGTCATGTTGGGGATAGAGGGGGATTGCAACCCTCACTAACCCATAACATTTTCATTTTTCTATCTGCATTGCTGTAGCGGTTTATATATTGCCTGCCATTTTTGGTGCATTAACCTATTTAGTCAGCACTCTAGCTATGTCAGCTATGGCAAGCTGTCCTAGCAGATCTATGGCTGCAGTCATGGAGGCCTTCAAGAGACAAACAGATCAGCACCCTATGATTGCAGCTCAGGGGTGCTGACCGGAAATGTGAATCATCAATGATGCCTCTGATGCTAGTCATTGGCTGGCACCGGCCATGTATGGAGTGGGCTCAAAGCAACAGAATCCTCCACAACTGGGCCCAACAGGTGCAGGTCCAGTTAAAAAAGCAAGGCAAAATAAAGTAGTAAAATTTTATTTAAAAAAACACCCAAACCATGACATACATGAACACCATGGGTAAAAGAGCAGCAAAAGAGTCTGCATGTACATCTTTGTATGAACTAGTACTTACAGTAATAATGCTACTACTACAGCAGAACCATTATTTTTTTATCAAATGTTGCATTTTTTTTTTTTTTTTTGTATTCTAGGAGAACAACTTGACGAAGGTCAAAGAGTTTTTTCTCTTAGGCTTTCAAGGTGGCCAGAGCTTGCACATTTCCCTGTTCTGTCTTCTCCAGGTAGTTTACTGTGGGACAATATGTGGGAATTTCCTGATCATCATCCTGGTGTCCACCAGCAAGATCCTCCACACCCCAATGTACTTCTTCATCTCACAGTTATCTATAGGTGACATATTATTAATCACTAATATAGCCCCCAACATGTTTTATGTTCTTCTGAGTGATGGGGCTTCAATGACTTTTGCCGGTTGCATCACTCAATTTTATTTTTTCGATGGGACTGAGGCATCTGAATGTCTTCTCCTGGCTGTGATGTCCTATGACAGATATGTGGCCATCTGTAATCCCCTCCGTTACTCCTCCATCATGACTAGTACATACTCTCTGAAGCTGGCTATGATCTCTTGGATACTTGGCTTCTCCATTACTTTGCTCGACACCATAACAATATCTATGCTCATATTTTGTGGATCCAATATCATTGACCATTTCTTCTGTGATTTCCTTCCATTACTAGAACTTTCCTGTTCTGACACCTTCATTGTCCAGTTAGAGGTCTTCCTATTAAGCATTCCGTCCATCTTTATACCAACCTTAATCATTTTTTATTGCTATGTAAATATTGTTCTTGCTGTCTTGAGGATCCCATCCAGTACTGGTAGACAGAAAGCCTTCTCCACCTGTAGCTCCCACCTCATTGTCGTCTCCATATTCTACTGGACTCTGTTTAGTGTATACGTTGTCCCAACAAAGCGACAAACACTGACTATCAGTAAGATCCTATCTCTGCTGTATACCTTTTTTACACCTTTGGTTAACCCCATTATATACAGTTTCAGAAATAAAGACATTCAGAAAGCCGCATTTGACATGATCCATAAAAGGTTAATTTAATATGATACATGGTGGACATCTGAAACTCGTGCAGTCAATTCCAAGTTGAAAGTAAAAGTGACCCTTAAAGTAAAAGTGTCATTAGATGACCTAGAAGCATTCTCGGGGATACCCCCTCTTGAATTTTGGTATAAATGTATTCTTCCTGGATACACCCCTCTGTTTGGAATAATTCAAAAGTACTGTTCTTGATCCTACATGATTTTAAACATGAATCTTTTTTTTTTTTCTATTAAAAAAAAAAAAAAAAAAAAAAAAGTGACCCTGTGGATTTAACTGGATTTATCCATTGTAAATAGTATTGGCATGAACAGTTCAGCTTTTTGAAGGTTCTTACTTAAATTTTTTTTTTATCTATACTGTATTGAATTTGAATATTGAATTTTGGTATAAATGTATTCTTCCTGGATACACCCCTCTGTTTGGAATAATTCAAAAGTACTGTTCTTGATCCTACATGATTTTAAACATGAATCTTTTTTTTTTTTCTATTAAAAAAAAAAAAAAAAAAAAAAAGTGACCCTGTGGATTTAACTGGATTTATCCATTGTAAATAGTATTGGCATGAACAGTTCAGCTTTTTGAAGGTTCTTACTTAAATTTTTTTTTTTATCTATACTGTAATTGTAACCTAGAGAATAGTTAGAATCTTTAAAATTTGCTACATTTTTGCAAGGCTTGCTTTATACTAGCCTAATGGTGCGTTTACACGAAACGATAATTGGGCCGATCGTACGATTAGCGATGTTGGATTAACTATTTTTTTTTCATAAAGATCAGCATTTAGACGGTACGATATATCATATGGAAATTCGCTCTGCGATCGTTTTGCGATCGTTTAAGCCTATCTCACACATTGGTTAAATCGGCGAACGACTGTTCACACGGAACAATTTGCAAATTTTTTGCGAATGACAAACGACGATTTGATAACATGTTGAAAGATCAAAATGAGCGATGTATCGTGCGTCGTTTGATAAGTTGCTGCGCAAGTTTGCACGATAATCATTACGTGTAAACGGACCTTAATACAGCCAAATATCTGGTCCAATAACCTACATTCATAGCACTGATTATAGGTGATTTGGGCATCTGCCGGGGGCTCAAGGATCCTGAGAGTCCCATGAAACGCTAAAGTGGCAGTATTATAATCCAAAATAGACACCAATGGGTCCTCTAAGCTAAGCGCTGAATAATATATATATAGTAATATAGTATTCAAAATATGTATATGTATTTATTACTCAAAAAATATAAAAAAAATATATAATAAAAGAATAGACAGTGGGACACATATAGGTGACCACCTAAAACAGACCATAGGATTTAGGTAGATAATACAAAGATGAAAAAATGCCCAGCTGATGATAATGATAAGCTTCTCCCGCATTCTGAATCCTCTTCAGACAATTCCCCTCCTATTGACCCATGCTGACGTCCTTAAGTTTTAGTCTTCTTTTATTCGCTTTCTTTGGAGAAGGAAAAGACCGCGGATTGCGTACAACAA
This sequence comes from Dendropsophus ebraccatus, assembly GCF_027789765.1. Classification (NCBI taxonomy): domain Eukaryota; kingdom Metazoa; phylum Chordata; class Amphibia; order Anura; family Hylidae; genus Dendropsophus; species Dendropsophus ebraccatus. The sequence goes on from NC_091454.1 coordinate 227,716,475, forward strand.
ATTGTGTATGTCCAAATGGGACGGAGGTTTCAGGTTCCCGCACATCTGCCACTATTATTTAGCGGCCATACTGAGGCATATTTGGGATTACGTATGTGATACCTCCTTCTTTTCTAATACTTGATTAGAGAGGGAACTTGCGGTGCCACATGACCGTATCATACTTCTGCATACGAAATATCCTTCCTTGCCTATTCATATCAAGAACAGCTGATTACTGAGGGACACACTTCTGGCATGGAAAACACTTCGGAAGTTACAGACAAAGAGAAAGAAAAAAAAAAAGAAAAAACTTCAGAAGTTACCCATATATGATTCCAAGCACTAATCCGCAGTTTGAACAGGGAAGGGCCAAACATCACTTCCTGCAGTGGAAACAGAGGAATTGAGAAATGAGGGGATGTTCTTAACCCCCGGACTGGAAAACTTCTCTCCTGGCAGGAACTGATGAGCAAATACGAGATATCCGAACATTTCCTGGCCTACTCACAGCTAAGGGCCTTCTCGAGGATACAGATATGTCACGGCCGCGGCGGCGTCCCGTGTTCCGGGCCGCCGCTGCGACCTCCTCCTGCCCCATGCAGCCGCCGGGGTCCTTGTGCAGGGACCCGGCGCAGCTGCTAGTTCGGCCCCTGGGGGCGCCTCACCTCTCCTCCGCTCCTGTCTCCGTCTGTGCCGGCCGGCGCGCGCGTTCCCGCCTCCTAGGGCGCGCGCGCCGGCTGTCTCAGATTTAAAGGGCCAGTCCGTCCCTAATTGGTAGTTGCATCCAATCACTCCCTATAAATCCCAGCGTGCCCTGTCCCTCGGGTTGGAGCCTCTATATGCTTCCCATAGCGTTTGGCCCAGCTCCCTGTTGTTCCTGACCTTAGTCCTTGTCCCTTGTTCCTGTCTTCAGTCCTTGTCCCTAGTCCTTGCCCGCTGCCTTCCCATTGCTTCTGTGTTCAGCCTGTCACCTGCGGTTACGTCTACAGACCTCTGCCAGCACCATCTCCTGCCTACTGCTCCTGCCACGCCTCGCCTGCCGTCACCAGCAACCAAGCCAGGGGTAGCGACCTGGGGGTCGCCTGCCGCAGCAAGTCCATCCCGCCTTGCGGCGGGCTCTGGTGAAAACCAGCGGCCCCTTAGACTCCGCTCCCTGGTGAGGTTAGTGCCATCGCTGGTGACGGTCCAGTGGATCCACTACTCCAGGCGTTACAAGATACATGTTCACGTCACTATTCAGGTGTTACTGGGGAAAAGGAGAAAATGGAGAGAAATGCAGATGTTATATTTTCTTTTACCATCTGCTATCATTGTCAGTTATGTTTCAGTGCCATGTATGATCTGGTTTGTATCACGATGTACAACTCTTGCAAAGCCTTTTTTTTAATAAAATATGTTTAAAATAAAAAATAAATGAATAAATAAATAATATATATATATATATATATATATATATATATGTGTGAAGATAAAAAATATAGTAAGTTTTCAAAATAGAAAGTAAATGTTAAAACTTTGGCTTGTCAGTCTGTCAATTCTTTGGGCGGATGGCCTAGAATGGGGTCTATGCCACAGAGCAGAGAAGCAGGGGCAAGCAACTGAATTTCACGGCAGGTTATCCTCCCAGATTCTGTAGTGTGAATGCACCCTAAGGTGACACCCCCAAATGTGCCACCGTGTTCTAATGAACTGTCACTGTCTTCCTCATGTACTGTGCCACTGCCTCCATCTCTTGCATTGTGTCACTGTGTCCCCTCATGTACTGTGCCACTGTCCCCTATAATTAATTGACTGATTCTCTATTCAGTGTTTCTCAATCTTTGACTCTCCAGCTGAAAACCGACAACTCCCATCATGAACTTCCAGCAGGACATGATGGGTGTTGTTTTTCTGCAACATGGAGAGCCACAGGCTGCAAAACTACAACTCAAACCATGAACTGTTAGCAGGGCATGATGAGGGTTGTAGTTCTAGGGATAAGCTCACTTGTCCAGGTCCCCCCTCTTCTCTTGGGCTCTGGTCTCCTCTTGTCAGGTCTGGCTGCTGTGTATGGGGGCGGGGTTTATCACTCTGCTCCTAATAACACACAGCAGAAGTCCCAGAGGCAGAAGAGGAAGCTCCTGCCAGCAGTATATTCAGTTGTATCAGCAATTGCTGATACAACTGAATAGGGAGGGGGAGAAGCCAGGGAGTTAGGCGAGTGTTATTCTTTTCACGCCCCATTCTGAAAAAGGGGCCCTGGACAGAGTACCCTTTTAACCCCCCAAGGCCAGTAAGTAGCCCCTTCCCCGCACCCTTCATTTACTAACTTTTTTTTTTCTTTTTCAGACACCGGTATCTCCAGTTGGATTCCATGGACTACTTCGATGACCAGATTTATTTTATTTTATTATTTTTTTAATTAAATGGTCAATGAGGGGTTTAGGGGTGTTTTTTTTTAACCCCCTTCAAGACAGAGCCCTTTGATTTCTGGATGTATGGGTCAAATTAATGCAATTTTCCTCCCCGCTTCTAAAAGCCATAGCGCCTACAGGGCTGATAAATTTTTTGCGCCATGATTTCTAGTTTTTATAAACCCTTTGAGGACCAGGCCCAAAATGACCCAGTGGACCACACATATTTTCATTTTTGTGTTTTTGTTTTTTCCTCCTCCCCTTCTAAGAGCTCTAGAACTTTCAGTTTTCTATCTACAAGCCATGTGGGGGGTTGTTGTTTGTTACAGGAATAGTTGTACTGTGTAATAGCAGCTTTCATTGTACTATAACATGTATGACAGAATCCCAAAATTATTATTTATGAAGATATAAATTGGTGAAATCGTAAAAAAAGAATGCAATATGATAACGTTTGGGGGGTTCCTGTGTCTACGTAATGCACTATATGGTAAAAGCAACATGATACCATTGTTCTATAGATCAGTCTGAACACAACCATATGCAGGATTACACAGATTCTCTATTTTTTTTTTTTAAATGAAATCTTTTTTGTTTTCAATTAATTATTAGTAAAATGGGCCTATTGTGACGCTTATAACGGTTTTATTTTTTCTTCTATGGGGCTGATTGGGGTGTCATCTTTTGCGACATGATCTCAAGTTTTTATTAATACCATAATTGTGAAAATCGGACATTTTGATCCCTTTTTATAAATTTAATTTTATATATAATGTACCAAAAAATCGGCAATCCGCACACTTTTTCCCTTCTTTTTGTCTACACCATTTGCCGTTAGTGATAACGCTTATTATATATATTTAATACATCGGACAATTACGCACGCTATGGTATATTATATGTTTATTTTTATTTTTTTATATGTTTTATTTATATAATGGGAAAGGGGGGTGATTTACACTTTTATTGGGAGAGGGGCTTTGAGGTAGTGTAATAATGATTTTCACTTTTTTTTTTACACATTTTAAGTCCGCCTGGGGGACTTACATTACATACATACATAACTTTACTTATTTACACTGATCATTGCTATGCCATAGGCATAACATTGATCAGTGTATTAGGCATTCTGCTCATTGAGGCGGTCTGATACAGCGTAACTGCAGGGGTCCCAATCGGTAAGTGACAGGGGACTCTCCCTGTCACTTACACTTAAACACATCGGTTGTGCCGCAATCGTGGCGCTTAAGGGGTTAATGACACGCTGCAGCGCGATTGCTGCAGTCTGATTAATGGTGATTAATGGTGATTAATGGTGACCTCCTAGGGAAGGACGAACCGGTACAACCATGGTCATCAGGGCACAGACTTCCAGGGCGTACCAGTACGTCCTTAGTCGACTAGGGGTTAATATCATATTGGTGTAGCAGAAAAAATTTGATCAATTTTTCTAATTTTTTTCCTGATATGTAATTTAATAAAATCATTAATCCTGGTGTGTGTGTTTTTTTTTTTCTTTTACATCGTTCACCGTGTGGGAACAATAATGTTATATTTTAATAGATCAGACAATTCCGCAGGCTACGATATGTAATATGTTTATTTATTTTTATTTTTTAAATATTTTTTTTTTTATAATGGGCAAGGGGTATTTTAAACTTTTATTGGGGGGGGGGGGGGGTTATAAGGGGTTTTTAATGCTTTAAAAAAATATATATTGCACGGGGCCTATGGTAAAGTTAATCCGCCCCTGATACACACATCTTATAATTCTTATTAAGTCCTTGTTATAAATATTTCATCATTGTCCTCTACAGAAAGCAATAACAGTCCCTGGCCTGAACAGGTGAAACACAAAACAGACAAGACAAACAAACACAATAAATCATGATCAGAAAGTTTGGTCGGTAACAGCCAGTCGGTAAAATGCAAATGAAGAGGATCCACAGCTCCATGCAGTGAAAATAGTACAAAAAAACTATATTCCATATGTGGTGACTGGCAGTGATGTTTTGTCGGAGGATCGGCCAGTCACTTGCCAGATGGTGAAGTGTGACGCCACTCCGGTGGTGGATGGCCGGGCTTTAAGATGTTATTTTTGTGACGCCAGTGCCTGGTGGGCTCACAGGTGTGATGGCACACCTGCTTTTATTTTAGGAGACCAGCGGTACCCTTTCCCCCTGTGGACAGTGTCCTACCACGCTGCTACGGGGTCCCTTGGGAAGATATCACGGTGGGCCGAAGTGGTGTAGTGACCCTCACAAGGCTATCGAGGCTCGGCTCACATGCATGCTGAAAGAGATTAGGGACAGAGCTGCTGCTTAGTAGTGGATTCCGTCTATCAAATGGCTTCCACTACTTAGTCTATATAGTAAAGAAATAAAGACAAGACACAAGTGAAAAATGTTTTTTTTTTTCAAATAAAAACACCCCCACACCCCTTGTTGACCATTTTATTAAAAAAATCCCAACAACCGCTGGTCATTGACAAAGTCCACCGAATACGCCGTAATCCACAGGATACCGATATCTGAGAAACACACAAAAAAGGAGCACAAGACCCATCATTGTGAGCGATGTTGTGCACCTTACAGTATGCAGCATCTTTACAGATCGCTGCTTACAGTCTGGCACCCAAAGGGTTAAAGGAGGATGCATTCCATCCCCGTTAACCCTTTGGGTGCCATACTGAACAATCTGGGGATCAGGGGATTAAGTAAGGGTCCCCACTGAACCCCTTGGAGCCCAGACTGATGTCAGACTGCACCCATACTACCAAGGAAGAGCATAAGTGACCCCCCCTTTCCTTGCTGGGATGGGTGCAGTGCAGGGGAGGGGGAGAGCTTTCTACTCCCCCTCCCAGGTCTTGTCTCTTCTGTCTTCTATCTTCTTTCTTCGCCGATCCCCGGCACACTGAGCTCAGTGTACCGGCTCCGGCTCTTTATATGTCTGCTCAGCCAATCAGCTGAGTGGACATATAAAACAAAATGTTTCTTCTAATGCTGCTATTGTGATTTAAAAAAATAGCAAAATTAGAAGAAACATTTGCTGTTTTAATTAACCTCTTAAGGACGCATGACGTACCCTTACGTCATGCGCCCGTAAGAGGTGTTCAGAGCGGGGCCGCGCGGCGACCCCGCTATGAACCGCGTCGGTCCCGGGTGCCGCTTGTAGCCCAGGACCGCAGGTATTAGCGGGCATGGTCCGATCGCCGTGCCCGCTAATACAGTAATCAGATGCAGCTGTCAAACATAACAGCTGCATTCGATTACCAGACGCAGCCGTTCCCTGGTGTCTAGTGGGTGAGATCGCTCCTCCGGGACGGAGCGATCTCCTCACCTGCTGCCGGCCGGGGAATGCTCCAAGATGGCGCTGTCCCCGGCTCGGCACTCGTTTGTTATCGCCTGCAGCAGCCGAAAGCAAACGAGTGCTGATCTCATTGATCTTTGCTGTATAAATATACAGCAAAGATCTCAATGAGAGATAAAAGTGTATATACTAGAAGTTCCCCAGGGGGGGAATAACCCTAACTCCAGGGGGGCGTCTAGTATATGTGTAAAAAAAATAAATAGTGTTGTTGTCAATAAAAAGCCCCCTCCCCTAATAAAAGTCTGAATCACCCCCTTTTCCCAGGTTATAAATAAAAGTAAATAAATAAACATGTTTGCTATCGCCGCGTGCGTAATCGCCCGAACTATTAATTAATCACATTCTTGATCTCGCACGGTAAACAGCGTCAGCGCAAAAAAATCCCAAAGTGCAAAATTGCGCATTTTTGGTCGCATCAAATCCAGAAAAAATGTAATAAAAAGCGATCAAAAAGTCGTATATGCGTATATTCCGCTGGAAAGTAAACATCATGGCGCAAAAAATGACACCTCACACAGCCCCATAGACCAAAGGATAAAAGCGCTATAAGCCTGGGAATAGAGCGATTTTAAGGAACGTATATTGGTTAACAATGGTTTGAATTTTTTACAGGCCATCAGATACAATATAAGTTATACATGTTATATATTGTTTTAATCATAACGACTTAAGGAACATGCATAACAAGTCAGTTTTACCCCAGGGCAAATGGCGTAAAAACAAATACCCCCAAAATAAAAGAAATGCTTTTTTTTTTCTTTTTTTTTTTTTCAATTTCACCACATTTTGAATTTTTTTCTGGTTTCGTAGTGTACTTTATGCAAAAATTCAGTCTGTCATTGCAAAGTACAATTAGTGACGCAAAAAATAAGGGCTCATGTGGGTTTCTAGGTGGAAAAATGCAAGTGCTATGGCCTTTTAAACACGAGGAAAAACCAAAAACGAAAATGGGCCCCGTCCTTAAAGGGTTAAAGTAAAGAATTAATTAATTAAGTATTACATTGAGCTGTATTACCGGCAATGGTAATTGGCGGCATTAATACATCTCCCTGTAATAGTTAATATTTAATAAAGCAAATTTTCATTCTAATAAAGCTATTTTTGTTGTACAATAGCATAATTAAAACAAATACATGCTTTTTCAATTAAATATACTGTAAATAAATAAATATACATTTATATATATATATATATATATATATATATATATATATATATATTTATTTTATACTAACAGTATTTTTAATTGCAAAAGCATTTATTCGTTTTAATTATGCTATTGTACAACGAAAATAGCTTTATTAGATCGAAAATTTGCTTTATTACTTAAATATTAACTAATACAGGGAGCCGCATTATTGCCGGCAATTACTATTGCCGGTAATACCGTTCCCTGTAATACTGCTTTCCTGCTTTCCCAGATGTATTCCAGGGGTTTTTGCATCACTTTCTAAAGATGTCTTGGACTCGGTGACCTCGTATTCGTTGATTTCCAGGTCCCAAGGATTCTTCTCCCATAGACTATAATGGGATTCCATATTTGATCGCTATTCAGAGCTATTCTAATCAAATCCAATCAAATTGAATATTTCACTATTCGCTCATCTCTAATAGTCACCTCAGAGGTACAAAATTTAACTTTCCCACCATTTAAGAAGGCAGAATCAGCTCCTGACACCTAAAAAGGGGAACACAAAGGAATCTAATCAAGACCCATAAACAAAGGCACAGAAGTTCGCATAAAACTCAAAGCAGCAGCTGAGTCTATCAGCTCTAAAGGAAAAAATAGTATTGCAGGAAAACATGGTTGCTGGCAACAGAAATCTATCAATGATATTAGGAGGTATCTTGTGGGCCTGAGCGACACTCTTAATCAGGGATGGGGAACCTTCAGCCCTCCAGCTGTTGCAAAACTACAATTCTCGTCATGCCTCGGCTAAAGCTTCTGGCGTGATGGGAATTGTAGTTTTGCAACAGCTGGAGGGCCAAAGGTTCCCCATCCCTGCTCTTATTCGTCACTCAGGCACTGGTGTTTCCTTGCTGCCCGCTGCTGGCCAAGATTTTTTCCATTCGTAGTTTCCTGAGGGCGTCAGCTGAAGTGTATGCCAGCATTATGGGTTCTTTGCTGGTCCTTGGAGGAAGGGATGATACCACAATTCTAGAACAAGGCCTAGGATACTGGTTTGGCTTAGGTAGGACTGTAGTCACCCTATTTCTCCTGTCATCTCTCTCTCAGGCTTCTGTCTATAGATATGGCAAGGGTCATATAGTCACTAAGAGAGTCAGGTGTGGGGTTACTAACCATAACATCCTTTATGGCATCTGACAATCCCATCTGTGACAATGGCATCTGAGACTCCAACTGCAACTATAAAAACAAAGTTGACTTTCGATGCCCACACCAGTCAGTATAACACTAATGCCATACACCTGAGCTGATCTGCCAGGGGTGGTGAAACCAGGAGCCCAGCTTGCCAGGGATGCCATGGCCGCTAACAGGGGCCAGCTTCTCTCTCTGGCAGTGCCTGGAGCCAGGCATGATGGCCAGCTCCTGACAATTGTCCTGATGAAGTGGAGAAGAATCCCTGGCATAGAGAAGGTTGCCCTAAAGGACAGATACCCCTCCTGTGGGTCTAACACTGCATCTGTTATCCAAAGTCTTTTAAAGAATAAAACAGCTCTGCTTTAGTCTCTCTTCCACAGCTACAACAACTAACTAAGACTTCCCACCAGGATCTAACTGAGCTTAAAGGGGGTTTCCAACGCTAAAAAAAAACATGGGCACTTTCTTCCAGGGACAGCACCACTCTTGTCTCCAGTTCAGGTGTGGTTTGCAATTAAGCTCCATTCACTTCAATGGAAATGAGTAACAAAACCCTGCCCAAGCTGGAGACAAGAGAGTGGCTGTCTCTGGAAGAAAGTGGCCAATTTTATGTAGCGCTGGATAACCCTTTTAATTAGGGGTGACCAGGTCTAACCTTCTATTGGTGTGGCTCCTTAAAGGAAAGAGAGGGGAAGAGTGTGGTTGGCTGTATGCTGTGTAAGGCACCTGCAGCTGTGATTGGTCAGAACAGTGAACATAAAACCACATTGTTAACCCTTAACCCCTTAACGACCGCGGGCGTAAATGTATGCCCCTGCAGCCCATGCCTTAACGCAAACGGGCGTACATTTATGCCCGCGGTTTACCCGATCGCTGTGAGTAAACACACAGTGATCTGGTAATAACATAGCAGGCCATCTCTCCCTGTCGGCAGGGGGGTGGTTAAGCCCCCTGTGCCGACAACTGCTGCTATTGGCTGCTCAATTCAGATCAGCCAATAACAGCGATCTTCAGCTTTCCGGGTCATCGGTGCCCCGGTGACCCGGAAAGCAATCCACCGACCACCATTACTGTTAAAAGTAATGTTGGCAAAGGTGCCACGTCCCAAAAAAGTGTAAAATACCTGCTCTGGACACCTCAGCCCGTGCATAAAATAGAGTCTGACACGAGCGGAGACGCACGCGCCCGCACCAGTCCGCTGCGGAATACATGAAGGGTTATCTTTCGCCATTCTGCAGTGTGCAAGTACCCTTAGGCTAGGTTCACACTGCGTATGTTTCCGTCTGTAGTGCGAACCGCGAATATACGCACGTAGTTTTGAGATTGATGCGTTTGCTCGAAAGTTTACGATATACGGCCACACAGTGTACACTACGTATGAGCTTACGCCCGGATCTTATACAGTGCCATGAAAAAAGAACAAGACCATTGTTTGAGGACGGAAATGTTCCAACTCACGGACGTGGATTTCCATGCGATCCCGTACGGAGTCCTTATTTCAGCCAAATTGAACTTGATTTTTCGATCCAAAAGGTTCTGTGAGTTTTATTGGGCTGGACGAAGATTTCCAAGTAAATGACCTGTTTCAGATCGCTTCGAAACAAGCTAGGGAAGCATAACTTCCCGTATCGCACCAGGACAACATTTTCCAGGTGACGTCCCCCCACACTGGAGAACGGGAGATCCCAGAAGAAGTGCAGAGTGTGGTGTAACAGGGGGATCAGGAAGGACGCCATTTTCCAGTGTGACACCAGTCCTGATCACCCCGGCCTCTGTATACTGGATCGCTTCAAGGCGCACCACACGACATTGGGGTTCTACATTTTCTAAATTCCTTCCCTTATTCCTATTTCAGGGATCATTTTGATCCAGAGATTATTCTGATCGCCATTTTGGAGTCGGGAAGGAATTTTTTTCCCTATGATGAGGCTACTGTCGTCTGCAAGTTTTTTTGTTTTTTTTTGCCTTCCTCTGGATCAACACAGGTTGATTGTTATGGACTCCTGTCCTTTTAACCTTATAGTAATATTTTGCCTAATACCCCCAAATTAATTAAAAATTGTCCCTTTTCCCCAACTGAATAGGTATGGCTGCCATTCCCATTAGAGACTTGCCATGACACAATTACAAAGCCTCTGTGCTGCTAGGACAGTAGAAACCCCCCACAAGTGACACCATTCTAGAAACTACACCCCATAAGGAATCTAACAAAGGGGGCAGCAGGAAGATGGCCCCCTGGTGATGGGCACATTTGTGCCATGAAAATGAAAAAAAAAAATAAAAATAGTATTTTTTATTTTTACACCACATGTTCTACATATGTGCCATCACCAGTGGGGTTCATATGCTCACTGCAGCCCTTGTTAGATTCCTTGAGTGGTGTAAATTCCAGAATGGGGTCACTTGTGGGGGGTTTCTTCTGTCCTGGCAGCACAGGAGCTTTGTAAATGCGACATGGCCTCCATCCTCCATTCCAGCCTCTAAATGGCGTGTGCCCTGTGCCCATATGGCACATTATGTCCCCATGTGGGGTATTTTCGTACTCAGGGGAAATTACCCTACACGTTTTGCATTCATTTCCTTTTTTAATCCATTGTGGAAATGGAAAAAAATCAAGGCTAGACCAACATTTAGTGTACATTTTTTTAATTTTTCAATCATTGATCTTGTCTTGATTTTTTCGTTTTCACAAGGGATTAAAAGATAAAAAAAAAAACAACAACACAAAATGTGTAGAGCAATTTCCCCTGAGTACGAAAATACCCCACAAGTAGACATAAAGCGCCATGTGGCCGCAAGACGAGCCTCCAAAGGTAAAGAGCGCCATTTGGCTTTTGGAGGCTTGATTTGGCTGGAATGGATTTTGAGGGCCATGTTGTATTTAAAAGGCCTCTGTGTTGCCAAGACAGTTGAACCCCCCCACAAGTGAACCCATTATGGAAACTACACACCTCAGGAAATGTAACAAGGGGTGTAGTGAGCATATGGACCCCACTGGTGATGGACACAAATGTGGAGCAATGTGGCGTGAAAATGAAATATTACATTTTTTACACTATAATGTTGGTCTAGTCTTAAATTTTTCATTTTCACAAGGGGTTAAAAGAGAAAAAAAAACAGAATGTGTAGAGAAATTTCTTCTGAGTTCGAAAATACTCCACATGTGGACATAAAGCGCCATGTGGGTGCAAGGCAAGCCTCCGAAGGGAAGGAGCGCCATTTGGATTTTGGAGGCTGGATTTGGCCAGAATGGATGATGAACGCCATGTTGCATTTACAGAGCCCTCGTGCTGCCAAGAAAGTGAAAACCCCCCACAAGTGACCCCCCATTCTGGAAACTACACCCCTCAAGGAATCTAACAAGGGGTGCAGTGTGGATATGGACCCCTTGATGATGAGCATATTTGTGTTGCAAAAGTGAAACAAATGCAAATTCACTTTTTACGTCACATTGTTCCACATTTGTGCCCGTCACCAGTGGGGTCCATATGCTCACTGCCCCCCTTGTTAGATTCCTTGAGGGGTTTAGTTTCCAGAATGGGGTCAGTTGTGGGGGGTTTCTACTGTTTTGGCTGTACGGAGGCTTTGTAAATGCCACATGGCCCTTGAAATCCATCTCAGTGAAATCCAGCTTCCAAACGCCTTCTCCCCTTTGGAGGCTCGCCCTGCGCCCGCTTGGCACTTTATGTCCACATTTGGGGTATTTCTGTACTCGGGAGAAACTGCGCTACACGTTTTGTTTTTTGTTTTTCTTTTATCCCCATATAAAAATGAAAAATTGAAGGCTAGAACAATGTTTTAGTGTAAAAGAATTTATTTTTCCATCTTCAAGCCACATTGTTCTTAAAATCTGTGAAGCACCTGTGGGGTCCAAATGCTCCCCGCACCCCTTGTTATATTCCTTGAGGGGTGTAGTTTTCTAAATGGTGTCCCTTTAGGGGTGTTTTTTAGGTTTTGGCACCCCAGAGCCTCTGCCAACCTGAAGTGGTACAGTCAGAAATGACCAAATATAACGGAGGGATTGAAATTCACTAGGCGCTCCTTTATATCTGAGGCTTGTGGTTGCATCAAATAGCGCAATAGGGCCACATATGGGGTATTTCTATAAACTGCAGAAACGGGGCAATCAATATGGGGGTACAGTTCTCTGGTAATAGGTTTATAATTATGAAAGATATTGGATTACAAGAAAATCTCTGCACAGAAAATTTTAATTTTCAACTTTCTTACACACTTAGGGGAACATGTATCATCCGGCGTACTGTTTAAATTCGGCGTAAAGTGCCGATATGCAAATGATTTTATGTGCAAATGGCCGATTTGCGGATAAAATATTTGCATATCGGCACTTTACGCCGGGTACGCCGGGGGCGGGGAGGGGGTGTGGAGGGGGCGGAATGGGGGGCACGGACTCAGAGTCCACCCGATATATCATTTTTTCAACAGGTGGCGTAGGTTTTCGGCTGTGCGCACCGACGCGCACAGGATTTATGTAGAGGCAGTCCGCCTCTACATAAATCTCCGTAGCGCTGGAGATGCGTGGACATTTATAAGTCCTGCGTAAAAAAACGCCGGACTTAATAAATGTCCCCCTTAGTTTTTATTTCTGTGACTCACCTAAAGGGTTAAAAAACTTTCTGGATGTGATTTTGCACAGCTTGAAGGGTGCAGATTCTGAAATGGGGTGCTTTGTGGGACTTTCTAACATATAGGGGGAGATTTATGAAAGGTAGTAAATATACACCTGGTGTAAACTGTCCCCAGCAACCAATCACAGCTCCTCTTATCTTTTACCAGAACTGAAAGTTGAGCTGTGATTGGTTGCTGTGGGCAGTTTACACCAGGTGTATATTTACACCCTTTCATGAATCTCCCCCATAGTCCCCTCAAATACACTTTAAGGCTATGTTCACACTACGTAAAAGTACGGCCGTTGTTGCCAATGGCGCGGTGGAATAATGCCTTACTTTCAATGGGATCCCGGCCGGAGCGTATACACATCGTATGCGCTCCTGCCGGGATCCCAAAGGGGGCCGCAAATAACTGACGTAGGAAACCCTGTCAGTTCACACAGTGAATCGAGCCGCTTGCTTCACTGTGGGCTATGGGAAGCTCTGATGCGCGCGCTGATGCTGATGAAGCTCTGCGGCCAGAAAGATCATCCGAACGGTACTTAAGTACCTGCCGAGATGATCTGGCCAGAGACCGGATCAGAACGGCCGGTGTCTTACGTAGTGTGAAAATAGCCTAAACCTGAACAGGACCCTAAAAAAATCTGATTAGAAATTGCTGCTAATGTTTGAAGCTTTCTGTTGTCTAAAAATTTAAAGAAAGTTGAATAAATGCCGCCATCATAAAGTAGACATGTTGCTAATGCTATTTAATATATAATTTATGTGGCATAACCATTTTCTGTATAAGCAGAAAAGTTTCAAAGTTGGAAAAATGCAATTTTCACAATTTTTCACGTTATTTAGTTGTTGTTATGGACTCCAATTTACCAGAAATGTAAAGTACAATATGTCACGAGAAAACAATCTCAGAATCAGCCGGATAGGTAAAAGCATCCCGAAGTTATGAATAAAGTGACACAGGTCATATTCCTAAAATTTGCCTCGGTCATTAAGGCCATTTCAGGCCCTGTCCTTAAGGGGTTAAATGGCTGCATGATAAATTTTCTTTTGCTCAATATTTGGCTTTCTGTCCACGCTAATGTAGAGGAAATAAGTTGTCAGAGTATTTTTTTCATTATACAAAGCGGTTATATTGTGTTTGGAGTCTATAATTGATAGTCTATGATAATGGCGTAATACTGAAAGTGGATATCCCCTGCTATCCTATATGTACCCAGGCATGCTTCCCCTGCTATCCTATATGTACCCAGGCATGCTTCCCCTGCTGTCCTATATACACCCAGGCATGCCTCCCCTGCTGTCCTATATGTACCCAGGCATGCTTCCCCTGTTGTCCTATATGTACCCAGGCATGCTTCCCCTGCTATCCTATATGTACCCAGGCATGCTTCCCCTGCTGTCCTATATGTACTCAGGCATGCTTCCCCTGCTGTCCCATATGTTCCCAGGCATGCTTCCCCTGCTGTCCTATATACACCCAGGCATGCTTCCCCTGCTGTCCTATATGTACCCAGGCATGCTTCCCCTGCTGTCCCATATGTACCCAGGCATGCTTCCCCTGCTGTCCTATATGTACCCAGGCATGCTTCCCCTGCTGTCCTATATGTACCCAGGCATGCTTCCCCTGCTGTCCTATATGTACCCAGGCATGCTTCCCCTGCTGTCCCATATGTACCCAGGCATGCTTCCCCTGCTGTCCTATATGTACCCAGGCATGCTTCCCCTGCTGTCCCATATGTACCCAGGCATGCTTCCCCCGCTGTCCTATATGTACCCAGGCATGCTTCCCCCGCTGTCCTATATGTACCCAGACATGCTTCCCCTGCTGTCCTATATGTACCCAGGCATGCTTCCCCTGCTGTCCTATATACACCCAGGCATGCTTCCCCTGCTGTCCTATATGTACCCTGGCATGCTTCCCCTGCTGTCCCATATGTACCCAGGCATGCTTCCCCCGCTGTCCCATATGTACCCAGGCATGCTTCCCCTGCTCTCCTATATACACCCAGGCACGCTTCCCCTGCTGTCCTATATGTACCCAGGTATACTTCCCCTGCTGTCCTATATGTACCCAGGTATACTTCCCCTGCTGTCCTATATGTACCCAGGCATGCTTCCCCCTGCTGTCCTATATGTACCCAGGCATGCTTCCCCTGCTGTCCTATATACACCCAGGCATGCTTCCCCTGCTGTCCTATATGTACCCAGGCATGCCTCCCCTGCTGTCCTATATGTACCCAGGCATGCTTCCCCTGCTGTCCTATATGTACCCAGGCATGCTTCCCCTGCTGTCCCATATGTACCCAGGTATACTTCCCCTGCTGTCCTATATGTACCCAGGCATGCTTCCCCCGCTGTCCTATATGTACCCAGGCATGCTTCCCCCGCTGTCCTATATGTACCCAGGCATGCTTCCCCTGCTGTCCTATATACACCCAGGCATGCTTCCCCCGCTGTCCTATATGTACCCAGGCATGCTTCCCCTGCTGTCCTATATACACCCAGGCATGCTTCCCCTGCTGTCCTATATGTACCCAGGCATGCTTCCCCTGCTGTCCTATATGTACCCAGGCATGCTTCCCCTGCTGTCCTATATGTACCCAGGCATGCTTCCCCTGCTGTCCTATATGTACCCAGGCATGCTTCCCCTGCTGTCCTATATGTACCCAGGCATGCTCTACCTGCTGTCCTGTATGTACCCAGGCATACTTCCCCTGCTGTCCTATATGTACCCAAGTATGCTTCCCCTGCTGTCCTATATACACCCAGGCATGCTTCCCCCGCTGTCCTATATGTACCCAGGCATGCTTCCCCTGCTGTCCTATATACACCCAGGCATGCTTCCCCTGCTGTCCTATATGTACCCAGGCATGCTTCCCCTGCTGTCCTATATGTACCCTGGCATGCTTCCCCTGCTGTCCTATATGTACCCAGGCATGCTTCCCCTGCTGTCCTATATGTACCCAGGCATGCTTCCCCTGCTGTCCTATATGTACCCAGGCATGCTTCCCCTGCTGTCCTATATGTACCCAGGCATGCTTCCCCTGCTGTCCCATATGTACCCAGGTATGCTTCCCCTGCTGTCCTATATGTACCCAGGCATGCTCTACCTGCTGTCCTGTATGTACCCAGGCATGCTTCCCCTACTGTCCTATATGTACCCAGGCATGCTTCCCCTGCTGTCCTATATGTACCCTGGCATGCTTCCCCTGCTGTCGTATATGTACCCAGGCATGCTTCCCCTGCTGTCCTATATGTACCCAGGCATGCTTCCCCTGCTGTCCTATATGTACCCAGGTATGCTTCCCCTTCTGTCCTATATGTACCCAGGCATGCTTCCCCTGCTGTCCCATATGTACCCAGGCATGCTTCCCCTGCTGTCGTATATGTACCCAGGCATGCTTCCCCTGCTGTCCTATATGTACCCAGGCAT
Source organism: Dendropsophus ebraccatus (assembly GCF_027789765.1). Taxonomy (NCBI): domain Eukaryota; kingdom Metazoa; phylum Chordata; class Amphibia; order Anura; family Hylidae; genus Dendropsophus; species Dendropsophus ebraccatus. The sequence goes on from NC_091454.1 coordinate 227,732,609, forward strand.
GCTTCCCCTGCTGTCCCATATGTACCCAGGCATGCTTCCCCTGCTGTCCTATATGTACCCAGGCATGCTCTACCTGCTGTCCTGTATGTACCCAGGCATGCTTCCCCTGCTGTCCTATATGTACCCAGGCATGCTTCTCCTGCTGTCCTATATGTACCCAGGCATGCTTCCCCTGTTGTCCCATATGTACCCAGGCATGCTTCCCCTGCTGTCCTATATGTACCCAGGCATGCTTCCCCTGCTGTCCTATATGTACCCAGGCATGCTTCCCCCGCTGTCCTATATGTACCCAGGCATGCTTCCCCTGCTGTCCCATATGTACCCTGGCATGCTTCCCCTACTGTCCTATATGTACCCAGGCATGCTTCCCCTGCTGTCCCATATGTACCCAGGCATGCTTCCCCTGCTGTCCTATATGTACCCAGGCATGCTTCCCCTGCTGTCCTATATGTACCCAGGCATGCTTCCCCTGCTGTCCTATATGTACCCAGGCATGCTTCCCCTGCTGTCCTATATACACCCAGGCATGCTTCCCCTGCTGTCCTATATGTACCCAGGCATGCTTCCCCTGCTGTCCTATATGTACCCAGGCATGCTTCCCCTGCTGTCCTATATGTACCCAGGCATGCTTCTCCTGCTGTCCTATATGTACCCTGGCATGCTTCCCCTGCTGTCCCATATGTACCCAGGCATGCTTCCCCTGCTGTCCTATATGTACCCAGGCATGCTTCCCCTGCTGTCCCATATGTACCCAGGCATGCTTCCCCTGCTGACCCATATGTACCCAGGCATGCTTCCCCTGCTGTCCTATATGTACCCAGGCATGCTTCCCCTGCTGTCCTATATGTACCCAGGCATGCTTCTCCTGCTGTCCTATATGTACCCAGGCATGCTTCCCCCGCTGTCCTATATGTACCCAGGTATGCTTCTCCTGCTGTCCTATATGTACCCAGGCATGCTTCCCCTGCTGTCCCATATGTACCCAGGCATGCTTCCCCTGCTGTCCTATATACACCCAGGCATGCTTCCCCTGCTGTCCCATATGTACCCAGGCATGCTTCCCCTGCTGTCCTATATGTACCCAGGCATGCTTCCCCTGCTGTCCTATATGTACCCAGGCATGCTTCCCCTGCTGTCCTATATGTACCCAGGCATGCTTCCCCTGCTGTCCTATATACACCCAGGCATGCTTCCCCTGCTGTCCCATATGTACCCAGGCATGCTTCCCCTGCTGTCCTATATACACCCAGGCATGCTTCCCCTGCTGTCCCATATGTTCCCAGGCATGCTTCTCCTGCTGTCCTATATGTACCCAGGCATGCTTCCCCTGCTGTCCTATATGTACCCAGGTATGCTTCCCCTGCTGTCCTATATGTACCCAGGCATGCTTCCCCTGCTGTCCTATATACACCCAGGCATGCTTCCCCTGCTGTCCCATATGTACCCAGGCATGCTTCCCCTGCTGTCCTATATACACCCAGGCATGCTTCCCCTGCTGTCCCATATGTTCCCAGGTATGCTTCCCCTGCTGTCCCATATGTACCCAGGCATGCTTCCCCTGTTGTCCCATATGTACCCAGGCGTGCTTCCCCTGCTGTCCCATATGTACCCGGGCATGCTTCCCCTGTTGTCCCATATGTACCCGGGCATGCTTCCCCTGCTGTCCCATATGTACCCAGGTATGCTTCCCCTGTTGTCCCATATGTACCCAGGCATGCTTCCCCTGTTGTTCCATATGTACCCTGGTATGCTTCCCCTGCTGTCCCATATGCATCCAGAGGTGCTGGCATCATTTCCTGAACTTTCATTGGGCACTTGGTGACCTCCAAGTGGTCGAATCTTGATTTCCAGGTCCCAAGGATTTTTCTCCCATAGACTATAATGGGATCTGATATTCGTTTAAATAGTCAAATATCGGGAGCTATTCGAATTAATTTCAAATTACCGAATATTTCACTATTCGCTCATCTCTAATGCCAAATACAGATGCACGTGTTGATGTTGTATGAGAGAAGATATGTCCTGTTAGCTCACATTTGAGCAGCTTTCATATTGTGGAAGGTAAACGGCGTCGACGGACACTTTATGGAAAACTCCACTTTATAAAGCATGCGCAGACATCGGCGTCTATTCCCGTGACTCTGTTCTCACTTAAGCCTCATCATAAAACTTGAGAATGATCCCAAACACACAGATAGGTCATAATGGACTCAGTCTTCCGTATGTATTAATAGTCGTAAAGATTTGCTAATGTCCTTATTCCTCAGACTGTAGATTACGGGGTTGATGAATGGAGTGAACGCAGTATATGTCAGGGGTAGAAGTTTCCTTATATCTGAGGATTGTCCTGCAGAGAGGAAAGCACTTAATGAGGTAATATAATATATGGAGACCACTATGAGGTGGGAGCTACAGGTGGAGAAGGCTTTACGTCTACTGACGCTGGACTGAAACCGTAAGATGGTGACAATAATATTACCATAAGATATTAGAATAATTGTGATGGGCATAAAAAGTACAGGAATGGTCAGTATATAGCCCTGTATTACAAAAATGTAAGTATCCGAACAGGTAATTTCCATTAAGGGACCAATATCACAGAAAAAATAGTCCATGGTGTACGGTCCACAATATGTCAGTGTTGATAATTCAGAGGCGTCAATGACTGCGATCAAAAAAATTAACAACCAAGAAATGACGACCAACTTCACACAATGGGCAATGGTCATGATGGAGGAGTAACGAAGGGGATTGCAGATGGCCACGTATCGGTCATAAGACATCACAGCCAGGAGGAAACATTCAAACCCTCCAGATAAAGCGAGGAAAAAAAACTGAGTAAAACAGGCAGCAAAAGTAATGGCCGCCCCATTATACAAGAGAATATAAAGAGTATTGGGGAGGATAATTGAACTCACTATAATGTCGATGATGGAGAGTTGTGTAAGAAAGAAGTACATTGGGGTGTGGAGGATCTTGCTGGACGACACCAGGATGATGATCAGGAGGTTCCCACATATTGTCCCACAAAAAGTCACTAGGAGAAGAGAGAAAAGAAAGATTCTGGCAAAGTTGCCTTGAACTCCCACAAGGAAAAATTCTGTGACCACAGTCATATTATTCTCCTGTATCAAAAAGGAACAAAATGTCTCAACATTATATTGTGATAATTGTGATAGCATTAAAGGTTCACAACTGGAGATAACTAAACTGAATGTTACGAAATGAGTCTTGTTATGATCTTTGCCAAAACGAGTTTGTAAATATGGCGGCCACACAATTTAATTAACAGAAAAAAGGGTATTCTCACCTGTTCACACTGCCCTAGTGTCCTCCTATGGGTCTCTGGTGTCTTCCCGCACCTCCAGCCTCCTCAGCCCATCACTGAACAGCGCCAAAGCCAGTGATTTTATGAGCAATGTCACAACAATGATCAGTGGCCACAACACTGTCCAGTCCCAGTCAGTGATTGGCTGTGCGAGCTGGAGGCGGCTGGAGGGGACACTGGAAACCTGAGAAGAAGGACCCCTGGGGAGTGCGGGCAGGTAAGTATTGATGAGTGAACTTACTAAACCTCAGTAAAACAGGTAAATGCCTGCCATCATTTAGCTGTTTTACTGAGGTTCAGTTTGGATGATTTAAAACTTTGTTCAAAGCTGCGAACCTGCCGAACCACATTTGAAAAGTTTGCTAATTTCTATTCACAATAGATGAAGCCAAGAGGCCAGCCCCCCACCCCCACCCCCATTCTGAGGAATGACCTCTAAACAAGTCACAGAGCATGCCCAAAAATGTTTCCAGTCTAGTGAACAGAGTCTGGAGCAGTCTATGGTGGCTATGCCCATGGGCCTTGCAGTAAAGCATATATGTTAGGAACAAAGGAGAAACAAATGTGCAATAAACTTAATGGAGAAAATCGTGTCAATTTATGGCATAATAAATTAACAAAAGTTGAGTTATTTTGTTAGAGGTTCATGGTACCATGGTGAAGGATCTTGGTTGAAGTAGAAAAGTAAGACTGTAATATACCTTAAATAGCAGATACAAAATGGAATCCACATTACAGACTTCATATAGCGCACATTCCCACTAGCATTACCATCCATCCTATTCTGAGTTGTATATTTTTCTCTACAAAACAATCCACCACTGGTTCGATCCAATAAATTAGTTCATATACAGTAACTATAAGATACCAGGTACCTCTATCCCTCAATGTAATGAAGTTATTGCCCTAAACACTATGGCATCTACTATTTTCCGTTAGTCGGTCGCTACTTACAGGAACCCCCGCAGTCATAGTTGAGCTTAAAAACAATAAATAAACAGCTTGTGAAGCCCCTAGAAATGGGAAAAACAGAATGTCCCCCAGATCTTCTTTCTTCCGATATTCTTAATCACAATGCTACCATGGCAGGATTCGCCCCTCATAACTCCATGGTAGAAAAAATAGTGTAGGGGTTTGACTCCAATGGACTGTCTCAGTCTTTTCCCCTCAATTCACTGTAAGGTGATGGGGAGTGACACAAGTAGAAATGTTGCAAGTGCAGAATTTAGAGCCCCTTTTCTGTTGCAGTCGTGGAGGTTATGGACCATCACTGTTGTCTCTGGTAAACTAGAAAGAGATTACGTGTACAGTGCCCTCACTAATCGGCAAGTTGGTCAATGGTTACTCTTCTCTCACTGTAAATTCCACCTCTGGGCAAAATGAAGACAAGAAGCAAGTTCCAGTAGATTTCTGGGACATAATGACCAGTGGCTGCAGTCTCTTTTCTCCTGTAGACCTCTGTGACATCACAGTTCTGTGGCTACAGTCTCTTTTCTCCAGTAGACTTCTTGGAAATAGTAACCTGTGGCTACAGTCTCTTTTCTCCAGTAGGCCTTTGTGACATAGTGGCTTGTGGCTACAGTTTCACCACTAGATGCCGCTATTGCAGATGTATGTACACAGATGCTGCACAGCTGAAGTATGGAAAGGGTTATTGTTTATTTGTATGTCACGTGATTCTGTCAACCTATAGGAGTCTTTTCTTCTTCTGTCCTATCATCTCTCACTTTGCTTCTTCTAATGCACTCTTCACCCACTCACAGCGCCCTTTTGATACGCTGGAGATAGGAAGTCACATGGGTAGAGGAAGTATAAACGTCTTTTGTGTTAGATGTCTTAGGGGAAGTACGCAAGCTAGAAAGCTCCCTACAGTGGTCCCTTTGGGCCCTGGCGCGCTGCCAGGTCCCCTCACCCTAACGAGTCAGTCTTATAGTGCGTTTACACAATAAGATTTATCTGACAGATTTTGAAAGCCAAAACCAGGAACAGACTATAAACAGGGAAAAGGTCATAAAAGAAAGTCTGAGATATCTCCTCTTCCCAAATCCATTCCTGGCTTTGGCTTCCGAAATCTGTCAGATAAATCTTTATGTGTAAACGCACCATTAGTCAGATCCCCGTTTTGGTAGGAAGCAAGACAAGACACAGCTAACATTTTCTTCTCAGTAACGCTACACAACACTATACAGTGTTAAACTCCTACAGGAGAGGACAAGACAGAGATAACCTCAACCCATGACGTGGACTAGGAGAGTCACAGAGCAGGACAGTATCCTCAGACAGCAGTAAGATAGAAACTGATCCGGATAGAGCAAAGTTGCTAAGGCCTATGAACTCTATCTCTCAGCGCGGTTGTCAGCAGGAATACTCAGCATTCCGCTCATCGCAGGTAACAGGGTCTGGGGCTTGTGTCACCCTCATAGGGCTGGTCACCCGACACTGGTGGGAATAAGGTGGTGCGAAGACCCCAAGGTCAAAACATGGGCACAAGTATTCTCCTCTTCTTGTAAAGTATTTTTCTACCTCATCCTCTAACCTCCCGGCAGAGCACATTACTACTTGGGTTGGGACTCTCACGACATCCTCCTCTCTGCTCCTCTGATCCTTTGTCTCTCCTTTGTCAACACACAACTTAGTCAGCACAACTATACTCTCTACTATACTCCTATCACAGAACTGGATCCTGCATTATCAAGTGTTCTACTGAGTGTATTATCAAGTGTTTTCTCAAGAGAAACGTACCCTGTCAAGGGAAAGTTGTATTTTCTGCGGCTCACGTACTTTCCAAGTAAACCAGAGATTATTTATGATAAAGAGAGTCTGTGATTCTTCGCCCCGCACCAGCACAGTATACACTACATCCTTGGGACACTTCTCCTTTCTGTGGGTGGCGGTACTAATAGTTCGGGAGGGACACTACACCACTCCGGCCCACCGTGATCACAACCCAAGGGACCCGATAGCAACTCGGCAGGTCACTGACCACAGGGGAACAAGGTGTATCCAGCCCTTTAAAATAAAAGCAGTTGTGCCAAGATACCTGCGTGCCCAACCGGCACTGGCGTCACAACACAACATCTCATGGTCCGGCTACATCTTGGCCAACCACCACAGAAGCGGCGTCACAACTCACCACCTAGCAAGTGACCGGCCGTTCCTCCCGCATAGCACCAGGAGGGCTCACCACAAAACTATCCACAAAAAATGTTAGTATCCCTGTGAACTTTTTCATTAATAGGGGAATATAGAAGGCTCTTCTGAGTTGTAGGTGGAATGTGATTGCGCTTGAGAAATTCCATTAAATGAATGAAGCAGACAGAATTTCAAGCAGAATCTCTTGCTTGGTTATTTTCCAAGTCCTATCATCGTTGACTGCGGCTTGTTGGAAGGCGATGGTGTCTCACTATATATATATATATATATATATATATATATATATATATATATATATATATATATATATATATAGATAGATAGATAGATAGATAGATAGATAGAACATAAATATCTTTGCCCTGTGGTCTCCCTGTTCAGCTATATGAATTACTATGAAGCCTATGAAGCACTTCTGTAATCACAGCCTGTTAAAAAAAAAAAAAAAAAACAGGGACAAGTTAGGAATTTAAAAATAAAATCGGTGAAAAAAAAATAATAATAATAATTCTGAAAGCCGAATATCTGACCTGACACATGGAAAGTTGAATTGTGATATTAACCTGTGCAGCTCAACCTGTAACAGAGGGATTTCCCATCTGAGGCTGAATCGTGTACAGACCTCGGGCAACGTCCCTTTCTATGGAGATAATAACATGGGGAGAACATGGGAAGAAACAAAGGTGACACAGTCATAGAATGGGAACTGAGACCCGGAACCTGAATATCTCATATAAATCTGTAACCTGATCTGAAATGCTTTGTGCCCAGGAAATCACCTGGATGAGGAGTCCGTCCTGCCGCAAATATGGAAGAATGAGATAAAAACATAAAGAGGTGAGAAAACCTCAACCCATTGTTATACAAGGTACTAATGTATCCTGACGCTTCCATCACAATATCCCCTGACATGTCACCATGATATAGCAGAGCTGAGCGTGTATGGTGTAGCAGAGCTGAGTGTGCATGATACAGCAGAGCTGAGAGTGTATGGTGTAGCAGAGCTGAGTGTGTATGATACAGCAGAGCTGAGAGTGTATGGTGTAGTAGAGCTGAGTGTGTATGATACAGCAGAGCTGAGAGTGTATGATACATCAGAGCTGAGTGTGTATGATACAGCAGAGCTGAGAGTGTATGGTGTAGCAGAGCTGAGTTTATATAATACAGCAGAGCTGAGTGTGTATGGTGTAGCAGAGCTGAGTGTGTATGATACAGCAGAGCTGAGTGTGTGTTGTGCATGCAGCAGCAGCTGTGTATGTGTAGATACAAGGCACTGTCATTTTTATAAACTTTGACCCCTTCACTGCAATATACCCTTCATGACCTTAGACCACCAGGGAAGTTTCCTGTTTTTTTCCTGTCTTATAAAGCGAAAAAATATTTATTGCTTACTTACATTCTTTATTACTTTTTTCGGGCTTCTGGTTGATTTGAACCTTTTGGTCAGTATACTGTATATTGATTATTTTTACAGATTGTCCGCTTATTCATCTTCATTTACTTAGTCTGCGTTACTCTTTTTGTAATATTTTGGTGCCATCTACTAATGGCTGCATGTATTGTCACACATTAATGTGTATTTTTAATGGGAACCTGTCACCCCCCCCGTGCCGGGGTGACAGGCTCCCGACCCCCCGCTACAGTCCCCTATACTCACCTGATCCCGCCGGGTCCCGCTTTTGGATCCGGTCGGGTCACGGAGATATTAGCCGCTGCAGCCCGGCGTGCGCTGAGAGATGAGTCCAACGCTCAAAGAGAATGACAGGTGAGTCCAGCGCTCCGTCATTCTCTATGAGCTTTGGACTCATCTCTCAGCGCACGCGCCGGGCTGCAGCGGCTGATATCTCCGTGACCCGACCGGATCCAGAAGCGGGACCCAGCGGGATCAGGTGAGTAAAGGGGGCTGTATCGGGGGTCGGGAGCCTGTCACCCCTGCACGGGGGGGGGGGGGGGGTGACAGGTTCCCTTTAAGCAGGTTTTCATGTCTCCATTTTTAATGTTGTTCAATCTAATCTATTGAGTAAATAAATAAAAGCTTATTTGTTACATTAATGATTGTCATGCACTTTTTGTGGGGTTTCTTTCTTTGTTGATTTGTATCTTTTGTGCGTAGCGAGGTGTTATTCTGGGCATTTGTTGTGTATTTGTTGTACAGTTTACACCTAGATAAGGTCATGACCTTGAGTTGCTTTGTTGAGCTGTAATGTCACATGTAGAGATGAGAGTGATCCCATCTGTATCTGTTCATGTACAAACATTTGTACCAGGTGTAAGAGGAGAAAGAAGCAACAGAACAGTAATGTGACCCCTGTATGATTACATGGAGAATCCTGATGTTCTGTTACCACTTTCTGTTTGTTTATTATTATAATTATTATTATTATTATTATTATTTATTTTTATTTTTTTTATAGCTGCATCTCGTGCTCTGATGAATCAGTTCAGTTACTTACATGTATCACATATGGAGAAAATGTTATTAGGACTAGAAATGAGCTGGTGTAATGACTCACAAATCCTGGAAATGAGGCAAAAACATGAAAAAAATAAGATATATCTCTATCTACCTATCTATTGTAGTATAATCAGCAGCACTGGAATAATAGATGAATGGGTGCCAGTCGTAGCTCCAACCACGAGCTTCTTATATAGCAAAGTAAGTCCAACGGCCCTCCTGGATAACGTGTAGAAGTTAGTTGTTTATTGTAATAACAAAATTCAGCACCACAAAGATCGGCAACGTTTCTGGGGCCTCTCGCCACCATTTTCAAGCCTTGAAAATGGTGGCAAGAGGCCACAGAAACGTTGCCGATCTTTGTGGTGCTGAATTTTGTTATTGCAATAAACAACTAACTTCTACACGTTATCCAGGAGGGCCGTTGGACTTACTTTGCTATCTATCTATCTATCTATCTATCCATCCATCTATCTAGTGGGAATTAGCTGTGGTATAATCAGGATTGACTGTTTTGGCAGACAGACACAGGGACACACAGGCATAAAGTCCAATAACAAATGTGGTTTATTGTGGTGCCGGCAACAGAAAATAAGCAGCCTTTACACATCAGGCAGATTCAGTGGCAAAACACAAAACCAAACCCTGCTCGTCCGAGCACTAACTAAATATATCACCTCTAACTCACTCCAGCACCTTACTACCCGGCACTGGTCCAGCTACTCACATAGTAACTGGGCACCCCCAGGCATGACACAGGACTGCGGAGGAGACTGTACACCCTGCCTGGCTTTTTTATATGCACCGACTGCAGGTGCAGCTGATCAGTCCTCAGCCTCATCCACTACCAGAAGTGGACTATGGATTGGGGAACCCGCCCAACTCTTCCCCAATCCAGAAAATATCCAGGCCCTATTGTGGCTTCATTACAAAGCCAGCTAAGGTTTTCCTAAAGACACACACTGGGCACTCCCTGGGGCTACAACATGTATGACGGGAATCTGAGAGACACCCAAAAAATTACTATATAAATAAAAATAAAATCTCCTTCCATTCCTGTTCTCCATCCGACACTTACATCAGACAGGTTCATATTACGGCAATAATCTTTCCTAATGCTGAATATGGAGGCTGAGCTGAAAAGGAAGAAATCATCAGGTGTAGATAGTGACGGTCACATAGGAGCCCGTACAGTCATAGACAGCAGCGCTACATACACCAAATACAGCAATATATATAGAGAGAGATGGATGGAGGAGATGAGGCAGCGGGAGACGGATGACAGGTCTCCGGGGATGGATGTATCCAGGGAAAAACAGAACAAATAATAAAAAATAATAAGTACACAGAATGATTGACAGGAAAATACATGATAATGAGGATGATGTAAAATGTTAGGACTCGGGCCTTGCGTTCGGCTCGGCATCCATAGCAGCCAGACTACTGCTCAGATTTTGCTCTGCTATTCCTGGTTGTAGCAGTGTCCAGTTTCATCTCCTCGCTAGGTGTAGCAAGTTCATTGATTGTTGACTGACAGCTGACTCACCACTCAGCTGTCGCTATCTGAGCAGGACCTGGGGCCTCAGCCATAATCACACCTGGGGCTGGAACTCCAGGTTCCATAAGTATCCTCACTTGTGTCATGTCATGTCCCTTGCCTGCGATAGAGCCTATTTTATAGTGTTTCTTGACCTAACGATCTTCCCTCCATTGTGCCTTCGGTTATCTGACTTTTGGCTTTTGGACTTGACTATTCTCCTGGACTATGTTTTGTACTGCGCCGCCCTCCTGCTGCTGACTTGGACCTCTAACCTTTCTGAATTGTGTTGCGTTTGTCCTGTCTGTTGTTTCGTGTTCACACTATATAGGGTATGGACAATCGACAAGTTGTCCACTGTCATTTAGGATTGCTGTGGCAAGTAGGCAGGGACAGCGGGGAGGCTGCCAGTGTTAGGGACGCACATGTCCTTTGTATTGGTCCAATATATCCTACATTATTGCAGGCCCTTACCCACGCCAGCAATCTCGATGGTACAACATGTCTGTTGAACTGTCCATAGCTGACTGTCTCGACGATATTGTGACACGAATGGAGGGCATAGTGGGTGCAGCTGTCACAGCGTGTTGACAACCTGACCCAGACAGCGACTCAGTCAACTACTACACAGGCCCCTGTGACAGTTCTTGTTTTGACCTCCCATCCTAAGATGTTCAGGTCTTTTAGCGAGTCCTGTAACTTTTACTTTAGATTCAACCCATTCTCTGGGGATGTAGAGAGGGTTGCTATGATTGTATTTCTCCTTCAGGGGGCCCCCCAGGATTGGGCTTTCTCCCTACCTCCTGGAGCCCCTGAATGGAGTTCAGTCCAGAATTTCGTTTTGTCCCTAGGACAAAAAGATGACAATCTTACTGTGCCCCCCTTTGCTGTCTATTCAGCAATGTTGCCGCACAGCAGAGGAGTACTCCTCTGAATTTAGACAATGGAGTGCAGTGACTGTGTGGTTTGTTGCTCCATTGAAGACCCTTTATCACTAGGGACAGAAGCAATAAAGGACACCATGGTTAGTCATGATTAAGGGGTTTTGACCCAGCAACGCGTCGGCGTGTTTTTTATTTGTTTTGTTTTTTGTGATGTTCAAATAAATTTTCTACGTTTTAACCAAGCCGTGGATGGAACCTATTCATGTGATTACCATGGTTAGTCACCCTAACCCCGACTTACCCTAACCCCGACCCTAATTACACTTGTGATTTCCATAAACAGGGGTCTGAGAGAGAGACGGCGGGAAAAGCAGGGGGTGACGACTGTGGTTTGACGCCAAAGTCAGTTAGCCAGGCCTTCCGTGACCCTTCCCTGGACTCCTGTGTCTTCTTTTCCACCTCTGCCAGATGAAGAGCCTATAATGTTTTGGTCCTCCTCGGACGATGCCTGTGGAAAGATACGTTTGGAAAAATCCCAGTGCCTATATTGTGGGAAACCTGGCCACTTCATCAGGGATTGTCCCTCAAAACCTAAACCAGCAGTCGGGAAATGCCAGTGCCTGAGTGGTCATCCAGACCAGTAGCGGATTATAATAGGTCCTTTTCCAGTAATAGCCCGCGACCCTGAGCTCCTCGGGGGCCCATGACTACATAAAAAGACTTATACTTTCAGTGGTGTATTGTTCCTAGCTACATTTCTGCCATGATTTGCAAACAAATCGCTGCTTTTTTACTGCAATTTTGCAGGCATCATGATATTATCTATCCTGTACAATGAACACCAAGCTAGTGCCGCCATAGTTACAGTGGGATAGGGGGGCCCAGGCTTGGTGAACAGCACGGGGCATATGGCAAAGTTAATCCGCCCCTTATCCGGAGGGTCACTCAGGTACCCAGGTACCTCCACAATCAGTTGATCATTTTTTGGTTACCTATTACCTTGTTTTGTTGTGACAATTCTTTTTCAGGAAGCGCTATGGTTGATTTAGGTTCCGCATTAAGTCATGCGAACTTCTGTTGCTGTGTCACTAGGTCTCGAGTTAATCCCGTTATATTCTCCATTTTTTTTGTGTTTGGAGCTGACTCCTTGAGAGAAGGGAGGATTAAGTTCTGCACATCCAATGTTACCTTAAGGGAGGATGTTTGCATCATGAACTTATGTCTTTTTTTGTTATGGATTCGTTGGCGTCAGACCTCATTCTGGGGTTGCCCTGGTTACACCTTCATAATCTGATGTTCCTTTCTGGACCGTCATAATTGGAGACCAGACACAACATACAACATACAATGCTACAGTCTGCGGCACATGTAAATAACTAGATGATAAACCAATGAAATTGGCCATTTTACTGGTAAAACTTCAGTATTACAGAAATGCCAGCACTGGTTGGCTGTCTAGTAGTGAGTCGCTGAGGATAGTGTGATACTACAGTACATGTCCTGTGCTGCTCTGTATCTGGGCCGGTTTTCCATAGAATTTCGCTTTCAACTTACAATATTTTCAACATAGAATGGCCGTCCTAGAACCAATTGTTGAGGGACCACTATATATATATATATATATATATATATATACATATATACATACTAGAAAATGTACCCGGCGCTGCCCAGGTATAAAGTATCAGTGTGTTAGTTAGATTTGTTCCAAGGTCACCCAGGAGGCCAATCTATGCCCTTGTTTTTTTTTTTTTTTTGTTTAAGTGGAAATCGCCAGGAGCCCTATATACCCCTTCCTTTATACGCTATATACCCCGACAGTTCTGCACTGTTTATGCAAATTGTAGCTTATGCACATTAGAAATAAACAAAACTTTAAGCATCCTAAATACCTAATAGCCAAACTGAGATGTCATGTGATCAGACTGTATACAGAGCCTGGTTATATACAACATTGGCAGTTTTATATACAGCCTGGTTATATGCAACATTGGCAGTGTAATATACAGCCTGGTTATATGCAACATTGGCAGTGTAATATACAGCCGTGTTATATACAACATTGGCAGTGTTATACAGTATACAGTCTGGTAATTAACATTAACAGTGTTATACTGAGTCTGGTTATATACAACATTGGCAGTGTTATATACAGCCTGGTTATATACAACATTGGCAGTGTTATATACAGCCTGGTTATGTACAACATTGGTAGTGTTATATACAGGCTAGTTATATACAACATTAGCAGTGTTACATACAGTCTGGTTATGTACAACATTGGTAGTGTTATGCTGAGCCTGGTTATATACAACATTGACAGTGTTAGTTGAGGTCCTGTATACCTGTAGTATATAGTTTGTGGAGGTCCTGTATACCTGTAGTGTATAGTTCTGGGGTCCTGTATACCTGAAGTGTGTACTTTGGGGGTCCCCCCCCCCCCCCCCGCCGACTGCAGACCATAAGTAAGGTGTGTGTGCAGAAAACCTGCAGCTTATAATAATAAGTGCATACACAATCCTGCATCATCATAATCTGGCCCTCTTAGGCACTAACTTTCATTCTTGGTGAGGACAACACAGAACAGGTTTCAAAGTTTCTAATACTGTATACACTCCCCCCCCCCCCCCCGCTGCAGGTAGCCCCCGTACTGTATACACTCCCCCCCCCCCCCCTGCAGGTAGCCCCATACTGTATACACCCCCCTGCAGGTACTACTTTACTGTATACACTCCCTCCCTGCAGGTCGCCCCCATATGGTATACACTCCCCCCTGCAGGTAGCCCCTATAATGTTTACACCCCCCACCCCTGTGGGTAGCCCCCATACTATTTACACTCCCCCCCCACTTGCAGATAGCCCCCATACTGTATACACTCCCCCCTGCAGGTATCCCCCATACTGTATACACTACCCCCCCCCCCAGGTAGCCCCCATGCTGTATACATTCCCTAACACCCCCTTACTGTATATATTCCCCGACACCACCACCCGGCAGGTAAGCCCCTTACTGTATACACTGTATATACACTGTACACTGTTAAGGTGCCTTCACACCTACCGGATCCGCAGCTGATTTCACGCTGTGAATTTGCAGCGAAATCCACTGCGGCTCCAGTGTCATTCAATCCTAGACTCCCCTCCAGTGTGTTCAGTGCTGTGCTGCCGGGCACGGTTCTCTCCTCACGGCTGTGGACGTCCACCCCGAGGCTAGCTGGAGCGGTGTGTGCAGCGTCCAGAGAGAGAGCTGTGCCCGGCAGCAGCAACACAGCGCTGAGCACACTGGAGGGAAGCCTGTACCATCTTACAGCGGTCTGTGGGGGTGGGATGATGGCGGCCTCTGTCAGTGTAAGTTACGCTCCAGCCGCCGAGGGGGTTAATTTACATACTCGCAGTAGGATGTCAATCTCGCTGCGAGTGTGTAGTGTCCTAGGGTTGAATGACACTGGATCCTTAGAGGATTTCGCAGCAAATTCTCAGCGTGAAATCGGCTGCAGATCCAGTAGGTGTGAAGGCACCCTTACTGTATTTATTTCTGTGGATCTGTTGTGAGGCAGCCGCCCTAGCAACCAATCTGATTCCAGCTCCCTGTGAAAATGAAAGCAGTAATCCTATTGGTTGCTAAGGCTCCAACTGCCGTTTCTGCTGCAGCTAATTATATCACCTGTGTGTGCAGTGAGGAGATTTTCCCATTCATCTCTATTGGACGTCGCTCTTCCCCCTCCCCCTCCCCTCCTGTACATCCTGGGCACCCAATGTATATGTGTGCCAAATTTGGGGTCAAACGGTTTAGGCGTTTGGAGGTCTATACGGGACAGACTTTCATTTTTATGGGATATATGTGTATATATATATATATATATATATATATATATATATATATATATATATAATATATATATATATATATTGTGGGGATCAGTCTCAAAAGCAGTCTTTTGATATGAGACCAGCAGCAGGTTTAAAGGAAAATAAGTGGTTTATTGTCCATAACAGCAAACAAAACATACAGCTTTCTTCAGCCAACACCCAGGTATGGAACAGAGTCCGTGAAAACAGTCATTGGCAGTTATGCAACACAGTCAATTGGTTCACATAGGGCTCTCACCCGGATAGACGCTGCCAGACACCAAACAGCTCCTGGAAGTCTCCTTTGTCCTCAGAGAAGCCACACACAGCTCCTTCTCCCCAGCAGCACACTCTGCAGACTGGAGATACACACACCCCCTCTCAGCTGGTTCTCCCAGGCTTACAAAGGCCACACCAAAACCTGGACCTGGAGTGTGGGAGCAGCCACCCACCCTCTCTTTGGCATGCTCCCATGAAAGACCGTCCCAGACTAAACTGCATCGCAGCCATACTAAATTTTAAACATGTGCCAGTGGCCTATTGCCGCTGACACCAGTTATCATAGTCTTTCACCTCACCAAGGCCAGGATCCTTGGTGAGACATATCTACCATCTATGACGGTGCCATGCGGCTTCTTACAATATATATGTATGACTATAACACGACACAACATGTTTGTTGATAGATTGTGATTGATAGATTCGCATGACAGATGTAGAGACTTTTTTATACTATTATTCAGCAATAAAAAAAATGACAAAAATGGACTTTTGGCCACTGATTGTGAATAGGAAAATAATGGAGGTCACCAAGCTTTACTAAACCCAAGTATTGCTGTCTATGGAGAGGGAAATGCTATCTGACTAAGTCTAAGCTTGTCCCTAAGTCCCTGATTATGCTAAACACCCCACTAACTAACTAAGCTAAATAGTAGCATACAGACAGACAGAGAGCAGTCTGTACAGCTCAGTGAGGGAGCAGAAAATGGCGTCCACAACACAACACAACACAGTGATATATATATATATATATATATATATATATATATATATATATATATGGGATGGTCATGTGATTTTAGCAGCCAATGAGACCCCTACACCTCAGCAATGACATTTCTGACACTTCTATGTGTTCAATCTGCACTGATTGGCTGTCAAAAAGGCACTCAAAAAGTTTGGTTCGGTTCGAGTACGAGAAAATTGAGATGTTCGACTCGGACTTAACTTTTCTCGAATAGTTTGATTAACACTACTTGCTACTACTGATTTGCGCAGTCTGCATCCTGTAAAGGAGTTGAACAGCTATTTAATTTTATTATTGTAAAAAACAATTCTATATCCGGTATACGGCTGTATACTGTGAATATACACAAAAAGGCTCACTGGTGGCTAAGACACAATAACCCTGTATAACTGTATAGGGCACAGAAATGTACCGCAACCCTGGGCGTCACTCCACCATACAACCAGAACAACCCACCAACAGAATGGATACACAACAACAATTATGGCCATAAGGTCTAAATAATAATAACATTTATTTACCATGATACATAACACAACATGATTAAAAATCAATATTACATAAAAAAAGTATATATATACTTTTTAAAATAACCACTCAATAATAAAATTACATGTATAAAATAACCCACGTGAGATGAATAATTTACCAAATTGCGAGTGTTATAAAATGTCTACTTCAATGTCAGAGATATGTAAACATAGCCACCATATTAGTAAAAGGACTATACAATTATCTACAGACAATACAAATCTCCATAGTATTTACCACTCACCCATATTCACTATGTGGGTCACGACTGTCCCTACGATCGTTTTGCCAACACCGGCTTCCTCAGGGAACACTGTATAGTGTGAGTGCGGAATAATACCTGTTATCTTGCTACTACTGATTTGTAGTTATCGTTAATTTTCGTTACTACGTATTTTACACTGCACCTGATACATATGCAATGGAGTACCGCTAGACTGAAACGTAAGCTTCTACTTTACGTTCGTAATTTGTTCGTGAATGTTCGGCGAATACGTACCGATCACAAACTTTTTTTTTTTGTTCGTGTTCGGGATCCGAACCGAAAATTGGGATGTTGGCTCATCACTAGTGTTAGATGCAGCCAGGCATGCTTCCCCTGCTGTCCCATATGTACCCTGGCATGCTTCCCCTGCTGTCCCATATGTACCCAGGCATGCTTCCCCTGCTGTCCTATATGTACCCAGGCATGCTTCCCCTGCTGTCCTATATGTACCCAGGCATGCTTCCCCTGCTGTCCTATATGTACCCAGGCATGCTTCCCCTGCTGTCCCATATGTACCCTGGCATGCTTCCCCTGCTGTCCCATATGTACCCAGGCATGCTTCCCCTGCTGTCCTATATATACCCAGGCATGCCTCCCCTGTTGTCCCATATGTACCCAGGTATGCTTCCCCTGTTGTCCCATATGTACCCAGGTATGCTTCCCCTGCTGTCCCATATGTACCCTGGCATGCTTCCCCTGCTGTCCCATATGTACCCAGGTATGCTTCCCCTGTTGTCCCATATGTACCCAGGTATGCTTCCCCTGCTGTCCCATATGTACCCTGGCATGCTTCCCCTGCTGCCCCATATGCATCCAGAGGTGTTGGCATTATTTCCTGAGGTTTCATTGGGCACTTGGTGACCTCTTAGTGGTCGAATCTTGATTTCCAAGTCTCAAGGATTTTTCTCCCATAGACTATAATGGGATTCGACATTCGTTCGAATATACAAATATCGGAAGCTATTCGAATCGAATTTAGAATTATTGAATATTTCACTACTCGCTCATCTCTAGAGATAGTAACATAGTTAACAAGGTTGAAAAAAAACAAGAGTCCATCAGGTTCAACATAGAGAAACCCTACTGTGTTGATCCAGGGGAAGGCAAAACCCCCTATGAGACAGATGACATTTATCCCATCACAGGGAGAAAACTCCCCCCGACTCCAATGGCCATCAGAATAATCCCTGGATCAACGTATCACCAGAAATCTAATGCCCAGAACCTTGGATTAGGAGCATAATTCGTTCCGGGATGGCGCATGTAATCCAAATCCACTCTTAAACCAAAGCAAATTCCCATGAGAAATCACTGATCTGCAAACAATTGTTTCCACACCCCAAATATAATGATTTATTATTCTGAATAATTTGTAGAACAGATGAAACAAACATTCAGAAACAGCAGAATCTGTGATATTATAAGTTACTGTACAGTAATGGAGAGGATGGGAAACACAAGGGCGGACAGAGACTGCAGGGAGCATGAAGGAATGAGCAGGACAGATGTGGGCACATACATGCAGCGCTCTCTGTCCAGGGAGAGAGGGGTTACAGCTATGGAGAGATTACCTCCACAGTCCTGTCCCCTGATGTAAGCCCCAGCCTGAAGTGGATCTGCTATGATTTGGAAGGTGAGGGAGACTTCCTGGGTCAGAGTACAGGGCTGTAGACCCGCTATGCAGACCATGTCCCTCCTTCAGTCGCGCTCCCACCCAGTACAGGGAGCTCTTACACCAAAGCAATGCTCTTACGCCGAGTCACAATTTTGAAAAACTGTGAGCTCTTAAACCAAAATGCTCTTAAACCAAGTTACTCTTAAACCAAGGTACCACTGTTTTATTATATTTTTCAAGAAAAGCATCCAGGCCTCCCTTGAACTTATGTAATGAATCGGCCATGACAACATTATGTGGCAGAAAGTTCCACAGTCTTACCGCTCTTACAGTAAAGAACCCGCGTCAATGCTGCTGGTGGAACCTTCTTTCCTCTAGACGTAGAAGATGCCCCCCTGTCATGGTTACAGACCTAGGAGTAAGGAGCACCAGCCTAAAAGACAGAAATGGCTGCACATCGCACCCATGGTTGATTCGAAAGCCTATCAGTTACATTAAAAACCAACATCAGAAGTTAGTATATAATTTGATCAAACCATATTGCCTCATGTACCACATGCAGGTTTCTACGCTAAAATACATTGTACCAGTCAGTGAACGCCAACGCCCTGCAACCCCACTGTCACAAGACCAAACCCTAAACCCTGCAGGCGCAGCTTGCAGAGAAAGCGGCCACCAAGTAACATAAGTGTGAATGAGGTGTTACTACTCACCATCCAACGGCAGGTAGAATGGGTAAAAGAGGAAGTACTTACCATATGTACACAGGGGCTTCCTGCTAATTTGGATCACATTGGTCTTACAAGGTAGGAGTGCTAGCCACAATGAAAAAAAGGGACAGAATACACAGAATATGAACAACCTAAAAGACAGAAATGGCTGCACATCGCACCCTGGGTTTATACAAAAGCCGGCGGCGCTTACTGTGTCTGGGGGGGGGGGGCCCTTGGGGTTTGGTCCTATGACAGTGGGGTTGCAGGGACATTCCGTGGCCTCCCTTTGCTGCTTGCACTCGCTTTGCGGGGGTTGCTGAATGACACAGTGTGGAGTTAGTGTGAACCAGGGGACCTGCACGTGGTACATGAGGCAATATGGTTTGATCAAATTATATACCAACATCCTGGCGTTGGTTTTTAAAAGTAGCCAAGAGGCATTAGTGTCAGCCATAGGTGTGAGGTGCAGCAACTCCTTTCTCTCTAGGAGTAAGGAGATCACTACAAAAATCTCTGTACTGTCCATTCATATATTTGTACATTGACTAGACTAAATCACCCCAAAGCTTGATAACCTGTCCTGGTACTGTAACCCACCCATTCCCTTAATGACCTTTGTTGCCTATCTCTGCACCCGCTCCAGTTCAGCTGTGTCCTTCTTATACTGTATACCGGTGCCCAAAACTGTACACAATATTCCATATGTAGTCTGACTAGTGATTTATAAAGAGGCAAAACTATGTTCTCATCCTTAGCATCTCGGCCTCTTGATGCATCCCATTATTTTATTAGCCTTGGCAGCTGAAGATCACTAAAGTTGAGTTTGCTGTCCACTAATACCCCCCCCTTTTCGGAAAGCAGCTTTACCCAGTGTTTTCTTATTTAGCACATAACTGTTCTTATTATTTCTACGGCCCAAATGCATAACCTTACATTTTACCACATTAAACTTTATTTGCTATTTCTCTGCCCAAGCCTCCAGCTTCTCCAAATCCCTCTGTAATATGATATTATCCTCCTCTGTTGTGATTACCCAGTTTGGCATCATCTGCAAAAATGGAGATTCTACTCTGTAGCCCCTTTACAAGGTCATTAATAAAAATATTACAAAGAAGTGGACCCAACACTGACCCCTGTGGTACCGCACTAGGAACTGTTACCCAATCTAAAAATGTTCCAAGAATGACCACCCTCTGTTTTCTATCACTCAACCAGTTACTTACCCATTTGCATATGTTTTCTCCTAGTCCCAGCATCCTCATTTTATAGATCAACCTTTCATGCAGCACAGTATCAAATACTGTAGAAAAGTCCAGATACACAACGTCCACAGCCTCCCCCAGGTCCAGTCTCACCTCTTCATAGAAGCTGATCAGATTAGTCTGACAGGATTGATCCCTCATAAATCCATGCTGGTGCTGTGTTATTAGATTATTTTTATTAAGATACTCCAGTATAGCATCTCTTATATATTATACTCCAGTATAGCATCTCTTACAAACCCCTCAAATACTTTACCCACTAAGGGTGTATGCACACTGAGGAATTCTCACGGATTCCGCGAGGAATTAAAGAGGAGAGATTTCTGTTTGAAATTCCTTTTCTATAATGCTCTGGCAGAATAGGAGAAGAACTGAAATGGAATTTGAGTGGAATTCAAGCAGAATTTCCAGCAGAATTTAAAGCGTAACCGTCATTTCAGGGCCATTTTTTTAAAAACATTAAATATCAACAGTTCAAGCGATTTTAAGAAACTCTGTAATAGGTTTTATGTACTAAAAGAGTTAACTTCTGGACTAAAAAAGCAATCTCCCAGCCCCCACCCTCACTGCAAAAGAAGCAGGATTTCTGTCTCCATTATGTGGCTATGGAGAGGGGAGGGGCTGTTAGGAGTGAGTGAGCACAGAGCAGTCCTGCACAGCACAACACCCTGCAATCTTCTCTCAGTAAGTTCATAGATAAGCACTGACCTTTCTGACACCTGAATTTAGCGTTTTAGGTGCCCAGAGAGTCTACAAACAGCTGACCTTCATGTCACCTCTTCCTGCTCCCTCATCTCCCTCAGCCCCTCCCCCCTTCATAGGCTTACAATGGAGAGAGCAGAACCCGTCTTCACTGGCTTCTCTGTAATGAAGACGTGTTTGCCTGATAACGCACAGATAAGAAGTCGGGGGGGGGGGGGAGGCTGGGAGATTGCTTCTTGAGTACAGAAGGAGGCTTTTTTGGCTGATGGAACCTATTACAGAGTTTCTTAAAAACGCTTATACTACTGATTTCTGCAATAAAAAAAAACATGACAGTTACGCTTTAAGTCCCATTGACTTCTACAGGATTCCTCTAGCAGAATCTGTCCCAAAGCATTGAACAGGTTCCGTGTTGAAATTCCAGAAAGAAAATTCCTCTGTGTGCACTAATGCACGGAAATCCAATAGAAACCTATGGGAGCCAAAAATGCTTATTTTTTACTGGCGGGATTTCGAAATTCTGTGAGAATTGCTCAATATGCATATACCCTTAGGCTTCCAGGATCTGGTGCCAGAGAATCTGACCTGTGACTGGGTCTGACGCCATCTTTGTTCATGCCTGCGGCCTTTCCAAAGAAGAACTTGAGGGATTTATCCGGCCAGGATTGTCACTTCTTCCGTAGTGGCATGGCAGACAGTGAATCCGGTTGTCACAGGTGTGGGTTTTTACCGGTAACGGTTGCTAGAACACTGCTTCTACCATTTTTCTGTTCATCAGTGTCACAAATGTTTAATCAGGAGAATTTGAACAGGTAAATAATTTTTATTAGCATTTTTGTTCTTTCTTGACATTATCACATTGTTCCTAGTCTTGATATTTTGTTATCACAGTTGGCTATCGAGCTGGTGGCCACTGGAAAATCCATGCCAGTAAGTTTTCAGAACTGACCTTTATAGCCCTTTTCTGTTTAATGTCATAGAAAAGTCTATACTTTGGCCCTTATATTGTTCCCTGGGCCCTAGCCCTGCTGCTCCTCCCTGCTGTAACTCCGCCCCATCGCCCAATCAGGGAGCTGTAATGTGCAAACAGGTGTAGTGATACTTGGAGCCCAGGGCACTATAAGCTCCACCTTATTGACAGTTAATAATTATACCGTGTATTAGGCATACTGCACTTCAATTGAAAATGTACACACACCCTGACTGTATAATCCCTCCCATTACTCGTCAGTTTCTCCTAATATTAGCCTACACAGCCTAAAATGGCCGAAATGACCCAGCACCAATTTAGAATTTAGCATTTGAGTTTTTCCTTGTTATCTGTAGTGCTCTTTCCAGCTACAGGGCCATGCTGCTTGTGGTTTTTTTCAGGGACAAGTGTACTTTGAAATGGCTTCTTTCAATTGGAAACAAAATGTAATTCTTCACATTTTGGAGGGTTCTCGTGTCTCTGTAATGCACTTTACTGTAAACTTGACATGATATCTTTATTTTGTATGTCAGCATGAATAAAGCGATATATATGAAC
Organism: Dendropsophus ebraccatus; assembly: GCF_027789765.1. Classification (NCBI taxonomy): domain Eukaryota; kingdom Metazoa; phylum Chordata; class Amphibia; order Anura; family Hylidae; genus Dendropsophus; species Dendropsophus ebraccatus. Next base: position 227,755,458 of record NC_091454.1, read on the forward strand.
AGCTTTACTAATGTTTTACAAATTTTTTGTTTTCTTTTTTTAATTCTGAATTTAATGCATTTTAACAAAAACAACAACAGCGCCAACAGTGTTGATACACCCTGTAAAGTCAAGTGGGAATCCGGTACCATCGGTTTAACACTTTATACCCCGCTTCTTGCTCGTGGGAAGAAATAGAGGAAGCATAAGTTAGCATGAGCACTCTCGAAGTCTTAGATGCAAACAACCAGAGACCCAGGTCCGCTTACAAAGCAACAAAGTATGGGGGGGGGCTAGGTTGTTGCGGTGGGGAGACCAACATGGCATATAGAAGAGAGAGCGAATGACGTACCGGGCCCGAGCCCATACAGAGCGACTCAAAGGAAGTTAATGGGTGAGCAAAAGAGGAGAGAGATGGGAGAGAAGACAGAAAATGAAGTTTTCAGGATCTCCAGAACTCCAGAGGACATGGTTCCGAGAGGTCTGTAAGAGCTGAGAGGGACAGCCACAAGGAGGCCTAAAGGAAAGACCTGGCTCTAAAGTAGCCTGCCTTGGACCATTTATGAAAAGTCACATCTGTCATCTCAGGAGTGAAAACAGGGATACCGAGGAAAAAGCGGAGACAGATGGGGTGCTAAAAAGCCAGTGGCGAGGTGTTTATAGCATATTTTTAGCATGGGAGCAATGGTTTGGTGCATGCCCACAAAACGGGCAGAGGAAGGTATCCAGGGAGCAGCTAGAAGGGAGACTGGTGAGCTGGCGGTCTCAACCCTGACCCAATGTTTAGTTGAAGCATATCTGTTCCAGTCCAGTACCCTAGCAAGATGAGTTGCGAGATATTATTGGTTGAGGTTGGGTAATCCGACCCCACCACTTGCCTTTTTTCCCTTGGAAAATAAATCTCTAGTTTTTATTAGTATCATAATGTGTATTGTTTAGATGGGACATATTAAATACTTTTTATTTATTTATTTTTTTAAATATAAAATGTAATAGAAATCAGCAATCCTGGCATTTTTACCACCTTTTGTTTACATATAAAACATGTTTATGTATTTTAATATTTCTACATGTTTCATTTATTAAATGAGAAATTGGGGTGAAACATTTTTTTCTTTAACTTTTTAGGTCCCTTTAGGGAACTATTATATCCAATCACTGATCAATATGATACTGATCAATCAATGCTTTGCTTTTGCATAGCAGTCATCTGTGCGATCTGCCATCTTCACATAGAGCCTGCCTGCGGCAGACTCTAGGAGAAGGCTGATGATCAGAGTACACAGAAGTAAGCTGTATACCCCCGGCAGTCAGGAAAACCATTAATGGTCCAAGCAGACATGCTGCAGGAGTCCCAAGAAGTGGCAGGAGCTGCGACAGTCACTTACACTTAAACACCATGGTCATTTAAAGGGTTGAGGATGGGGTTCAAAGCAGCCCGGCCTCACCTGCAATGGGGTTAGCTCAGCTCCTTAGCTCACCTCAGTTCCTATTCACGTCAGTATAAGCTGAGTCTGCAGTATCCTGGTGCCAGCTACACAGGGAATAGAGCCAACTATTTCCGGCTTAATTCTCACTATAGTGCTGGCACTGAACAGCTGATCATCAGGGAAGTCTGGTGTCACCACCTCACCCTACAACTATTGATAGGATAGGCTGTGGATAACAACAACTATTCATGGATCTTAACCAGTAGAGAATCTCATTAAAGCCTCATCACAAAATTCAAGAATCATCCCAAACACACACAAGGGACTCAGTCTTTCATATTTATTATCAGTCGTAAAGATTTGCTAATGTCCTTATTCCTCAGGCTGTAGATTATGGGGTTAAGGAATGGAGTCATCACAGAATTTGTCAGGGCTAGAAGTTTCTTCAGATTTGAGGTTCGTTCTCCAGAGAGGAAAACATAGATACTTAATGAGGAAAAAAAATATATGCAGACCACAATGAGGTGGGAGCTACAGGTGGAGAAGGCTTTACGTCTACTGACGCCAGAACGGAGCTGTAAGATGGTGACAATGATAATACCGTAAGATATTATAATGATTGTAACGGGGACAAAAAGTACAGGAATGCTCGTTATATAGCCCTGTATCACAAAAATATAGATATCTGAGCAGGAAATTTCTACTAAGGGAGTACTATCACAGCAGAAATGGTCAATGGTGTTCTGTCCACAATATGTCAGCATTGATAATACAGAGACTTCAATGACTGCGACCAAAAAAATTAACAACCAAGAAATGACGACCAACTTCGCACAATGGGCAATGGTCATGATAGAGTTATAACGTAGGGGATTGAAGATGGCCACACATCTGTCATAAGACATCACAGCCAGGAGGAAACATTCAAACCCTCCAGCTAAAATGTTGAAAAAAAACTGAGTGAAACAGGCAGCAAAAGTAATGGCCGCCCCATTATACAAGAGAATATAAAGAGTATTGGGGAGGATGTCTGAACTCACCACGATGTCACTGATGGAGAGTTGTGTAAGAAAGAAGTACATTGGGGTGTGGAGGATCTTGCTGTTGGACACCAGGACGATGATCAAGAGGTTCCCACATATTGTCCCACAGTAAACCACCAAGAAAAGAAAGAATAGAAAATTTCTGGCATTGTTGCTGCTCTGAAATCCTACAAGGAAAAATTCTTTGACCACAGTCCTATTGTTCCCCTGTATCAAAAAGAAACAAAATGTATCAACATTATAGTATCATAATTGTGATAGAATTAAAGGTTCCCAAATAGAGATAAGCAAACCAAATATTACTAACCACGATTTGTTATAAACTTTGCAGACTGAACCAAACTTTCTGCAGAGTTCGTATTGAGTTTTGTAAAGATGGAGGATGCACAATTTAATACACATTTAAAAAAAGGGGGGGATGCTCACCTGTCCGTGCTACCCCCAGTGTTATCTTGGGGTCTCGAGTTGCCTCCAGCCAATCACTGAATGAGAAAGGACAGCGCCAAGGCCTGTGATTTTAAGAGCAATCATTCACAAGAGTCAATCACTGGCTGTGGCATTGTCCAGTCCCAGTCAGTGATTGGGTGGGTGGGCTGGAAGAGGCTGCAGGGGACACTGGAGACCAGAGAAGGACGGCACTTGGGGAGTGCGGACAGGTAAGTATTGATGAGAGAACGTACTGAACCGCACTAAAACAACTAAACACCTGCAATTGTTAAGCTGTTGTAGTGCAGTACGTTTCAGGTTAAGCTCAGCAAACTTGCCAAACAAAACTTTTAAAAAGTTTCTTATCTCTTCTCACAATAGATAAGGCCTCCTGCATTCTCTCATGTCCATGGGGCTTTCTGTAATGTATATATATTATAAGCAAAGGAGAAAAAAAACGTATGTCCAATAAACTTAATGAAGAAAATAATGTACATTTATGTCATAATTAAAGATGAGTTTTGCTGCAAATTTGCTGCAAATCCTGATGTCAATTCGCTTCATTTTTCAAAGTGAATTTACAGCAAATAATCAACAAAATTTGCTAAACTTGATCTCTACACATGTAAGCTTACAGTACTGACTTTTGGCGGGGGCAAGGGATTATCCTTGCACCATCCAATCACCAGCAAGCCCCTCTGTGATGTCAGCACCTCCCCCTATACAAGGTGATTGGCTTCCTGCGGCCAGTCGGCTGTGTGTATAGTGGAGAGTAGATTGCAGCAGGGAGAGAAATAGTGAGTTAGCGACAAACTCCATATTATTGACTCACTGGGTGTTATAAACTCCTAATGTGATATACCAATTCCCTGGGATAAGTGAATTGAGTGTCTGCCTTCCAAACTTAGTGGGCGCTCCCAATTCCTAGTGTGTTATACCAAGTCACTGGGAGGAGTGAAAAGAGCGTATGTCTTAATAGATCACTGGGCGCTGGAAACAGATTTACAGCTCATTTACCAATGTCCACTGCTGTCCTGGCACAAAAATGAGTTTATGCCGCTGATCCACCAAGGTCCACTACTTTCCTGGAAGAACATTGATATTACGCTGATGATCCACCAACATCCACTACTGTCCATGGCGGAAATAGAATGATTGACAGGCTAATTGACATTTTCCAATTTTTCCAATTTTGTCAAGGCAACAGCTGTTGGAAAAAAAAAATATCAGTCTGTAATAGTCCCAGTATTGTAGCTACTATAGTTTGCCTGAGATTTGTTTGTGTGCTATTCCTGGATATTCGCAAAATAAATTTTTGCATGATTCACTCATCTTTAGTCATAAGAAATAAACAACAGTTAAGTTATTTTGTTAGAAGTTCATACAATGGTGAAGGATCTTGGTTGAAGTAGAAAAGGATCCTTTTGCATGCACTTACTACACTTACTGAAATTGAGGCATGTGATGGTGTCTCTGCAGTGTTTTTTTGCATATTTCCCAAGGGGTAATGTCCTAGGTACCCTGACATCGAGACACGTGATGGTGTCTCTGCAGTGTTTTGGTTGATCTTCCTGAGGTCAACCAGCGTCCTTTTGCTTACACTTACTAGGCGTTGCTCCCACTAGCCAGAATCCTACTCCACACTGATGAGGGGCAAACACCCCGAAACAGCTGTCTGTGGATGGATACCTTGCTTGAGTGGTTTCCTTGATTGGAGACATTCCTCGACTTGGTTGTTCCTTCCCGGAGGAAGTTCTGGCTAGCTCACTGACATCGAGGCATGTGATGGTGTCTCTGTAGTGGTTTTTTTTGTCTGTTTGTTTTTTGCATATCTTTTCTCCAGTGGATCTCTGATGCAAAGTGACCTGTGACTACAGTCTCTTAGCATAATGACTCGTGGCTACAGTCTCTTCTCTCCTGTAGACCTCTGGGACATAGTGACCTGTGGCTACAGTCTCTTCTTTCCAGTAGACCCTTGAGATATAGTGACCTGTGGTTACAGTCTGTTCTTTCCAGTAGGTGTCTGGGACATTGTGACCTGTGACTACAGTCTCTTCTCTCCAGCAGGACTCTGTGACATAGCAGACCCGAGACTACAGTCTCTTCTCTCCATTAGACCTCTGGGATATAGTGACCTGTAGCTACAGTCTCTTCTCTCTAGTAGAACTCTGTGACATAACAGACCTGTGGCTGCAGTCTCTTCTCTCCAGTAGACCTCTGTGGCATAGTGACCTGAGACAACAGTCTCTTCTCTCCAGTAGGTCTCTGTAGCATAGTGACCTGAGACTACAGTGTCTTCTCTCCAGTAGACCTCTGGGACATAGTGGTAGGGCTCTCCATGCAGGCTTGTCCATTATCATGGTTCTTCCTCAGAGCATCCATCTCAAGTTGTTGGGTCTTCAGGTTCATATCGTCACCTGCTCTCTACATGACAAAGACAAATTTGATCCTGATTGACAGAACATAGTGAAAGGGATCCATGATGATTGTGTATAGACTTGGTCCTGGGCATTTCATGGTGTTATTTTTCACCTCCATCAACTGAGTGACATAAATAAACTACAACAATCCAACATGTGAAATCCTCAGCCCAAAAAGTTATTTCTGTTAATGCACTTTCACCACTTGGTGTCTCACTCTCCCCTACTCCCAGTGCACAGCTGAAGGATTGTAAAGGGTTAACTGTGTTCTTTTCTCTATTTTCTTTTCACTATTCAGTAACTTGGGTGCCTCACACTACACCACCCGGGAGGGTCTTCTTTAGTGGATCGGTGTTAGAGAGACAGACAAACAGTAAGTGCACCTGCTGAAGCTACAGCCTGGCCAGGCCTGAGGGCCAGGATCCTTGTCGGGGACCACAGATTTCTGATTCTTATGAGAGACTTCCTGATAACAAGTATGCAGGACTAAAGGTGTTGTGACTATCACCTGGGGAAACCTTGTCTACACCAGATATGTTGACTTATAGAGAGAGGCCATTGCTTGGGTAACTCCAACTCTATCAGGTCACCTTAAAACGGTGATTTGGTAAATTCTACTTGATGAAAAGCTTTGCTAAGAACCTAATAAAAAAACTATATGTATACATATTTATATATTTTTTTTCTTTTTCTAAATTGCATGGCCACGGCTGCATACAAACTGCATAGTGTGAACAAGTGTTAGGGTGATGTACTGGCTTTTGATGTGAGTGTAAACCATCCCACCACTATAGGTGGCCTCATGCTTGGGATGGACCCTGCACTGTACTTTAGCCTCTCATGGCTTATAATAAGCCTACGCTCTGGGCATGCAAGATCCATCTAATACTGACAAATATAATAACCACCTGGGTTGAATGGGTGGGCTGCACCATCAAGTAGCGGAAGATGCTCCCCCCATCTGTAATACAGGCAAATTTGGTCAGCTCTCCTACAACACCATTCACACTGGGCAGGAGCATGTTGCTTTATTTTTTTTGTGTTTGTAATTTTAGCCTTAGCAACATGTTCCTGCCTAGTTTGAAGTCTTTTTGCCTGTACTTCAACATCTTCCCTGTGTTCTCTATGTTCAGCCATACTGACCCCTAGGTAAAGGACCTGGGAGATCATGGTCATGTGACAACATCATTGCCGGTCTACTGCACTGATAATGAAAGGGTTTCTGCTCTCTGACTGGAGTCCCTGCTGTCTGCCCCATACAGGGACTTGCTGCCTGAAAGATGCTGCTGTAACACAGACTGTAAATAATCTGTAATAACAAATACAAAAAATTCTGAAACATGAACATATCTGACCTGACACGTGGAAAGTGAAATTGCATCTCAACCTCTGACACAGTGATTTCCCATCTGAGGCTGAATCGTGTACAGACCTCGGGCAACGTCCCTTTCTATGGAGATAATAACATGGGGAGAACATGGGAAGAAACAAAGGTGACACAGTCATAGAATGGGAACTGAGACCCGGAACCTGAATATCTCATAGAAATCTGTAACCTGATCTGAAATACTTTGTGCCCAGGAAATCACCTGGATGAGGAGTCCGTCCTGCCGCAAATATGGAAGAATGAGATAAAAACATAAAGAGGTGATAAACCCTCAACCCATTGTTATACAAGGTACTAATGTATCCTGACGCCTTCCATCACAATATCCCGACATGTCACCAGCCAGAAGGTCTCATGTATCAGGGTCACCTCTCATAGACTTACACAGTGTTACACCTAAGGTCTCATGTATCAGGGTCACCTCTCATAGACTTACACAGTGTTACACCTAAGGTCTCATGTATCAGGGTCACCTCTCATAGACTTACACAGTGTTACACCTAAGGTCTCATGTATCAGGGTCACCTCTCATAGACTTACACAGTGTTATACCTAAGGTCTCATGTATCAGGGTCTCCTCTCACAGACTTACACAGTGTTACACCTAGATAAGGTCATGACCTTGAGTTGCTTTCCTGAGCTATAATGTCACATGTAGAGATGAGAGTGATCCCATCTGTATCTGTTCATGTACAAACATATGTACCAGGTGTAAGAGGAGAAAGAAGCAACGGAGCAGTAATGTGAGCCCTGTATGATTACATGGAGAATCCTGATGTGTGTGTGTGTGTGTGTGTGGGGGGATTTTAGGGGGCGGTCGAGCAACTGAATTTTTCCAATATGCTCCATCCGGCACTTACATCAGACAGGTTCATGTTACGGCAATAATCTTTCCTAGTGCTGAATATGGAGGCTGAGCTGAGTAGGAAGAAATCATCAGGTGTAGATAGTGATGGTCACATAGGAGCCCGTACAGTCATAGACAGCAGCGCTACATACACCAAATACAGCAATATATAGAGAGAGAGATGGAGGAGATGAGGCAGCGGGAGACGGATGACAGGTCTCCGGGGATGGATGTATCCAGGGAAAAACAGAATAAGAAATATAAAAATAAAACTAATTATTCAAGTACACAGGATGACTGACAGGAAAATACACGATAATAAATATGATGTAAAACGTGGATAAGAACATGGTATCAGTCACTTATGGGCTATTAGACTCTTTTCACACAACAGTTTTTGTGATATTTCGGGAGGGCACCCATCTGTATGAGCAGGGTGCACACTGACTGTATGTGTGGCCACCTCCAGGAAAGGGTTAAAGGGAACCAATCACGCCGAAATTGCCCCCATTGATAAGGAAGAGTGCTGGTACATCAGCCAGCACGCTTCCCAAACATCCCCCTGTCCCCTCCGTCCCCTCCTTTATCACCCCGTAATCTTACTTTTGTGATGTCCCGCACTGTATGCTAATCAGCCCCAAGTAGTCAAGGTGGGCTGAACTAGTCACGGTCCTGGGCGCTGTAATCACGCCCAGAGGGGCGTGATTCAAAGACCTGCGCTCTGCCGACGTCATCTCTGGCCAGCGTTCACGTCGACGGCGCGCCGCGTCTTTTGCATGCCGCACATGCGCAGTACGGCAGGAGAAGACGCTGACGTACTGCGCATGCGCGGCGTGCGGAAGACGTCGGCGCGCCGCCGTCTTGTAACGCAAGTACCGCCGACGTCTTCCGCACGCCGTTAGCGCAGTACGTCAGCGTCTTCTCCCGCCGTATTGTGCATGCGCGACATGCGGAAGACGCGGCGCATGCTGTGCATGCGCAGTACGGCGGGAGGGGACGCTGCCGTACTGCGCATGCGCGGCATGCGAAAGACGCTGCGCGCTGACGACGTGAACGCGGGCCAGAGATGATGTCAGCGGAGCGCAGGTCTTTGAATCGCGCCCCTCTGGGCGTGATTACAGCGCCCAGGACCATGACTAGTTCAGCCCACCTTGACTACTTGGGGCTGAGTAGCATACAGCGCGGGACATCACAAAAGTAAGATTACGGGGTGATAAAGGAGGGGACGGAGGGGACAGGGGGATGTTTGGGAAGCGTGCTGGCTGATGTACCAGCACGCTTCCTTATCAATGGGGGAAATTTCGGCGTGATTGGCTGCCTTTAACTTATGCTATGTCCCTCCGCTCCCCTGCTCTCTATCCCATCCCTGTGTCTCCCAGGTGTTTGGGACAATCAGAGCTGCGGGTACCTAGTCCTGTTGCCTGTGGTATAAGTCGTGCTGAGCTGGTGATCGTTCCATTCCCACTAACCTCTTTAGGAGACTGTTTTATCCTCCCTCCCTTTTTTCTGTACAATACTTTGTTTAAAAAAAAAAAAAAAGAAAGAAACTGAGTGAGTTTTGTATTTAATACACAGCGGGCTGAGATTACCTGCTTAACAGGCATTGGGGCACATCAGACATGTACAGCGGCAATCCACCGGTGGCACTCTGTTTGCTCATTCCCCCGAGTACGACTTAGCTACTGTGTGTGCCGGTTGGTTTTAAGTTTTGGATGGTTTAATAAACACTGTTACCATGAAGCGCAGGGAGTATTTGTTAGGATGATCTCCCTAACGGGTTAGCTGGTACGGTGGTCTGGTAGCTGAGTGGACAAATTCAGAAGGAAGCAAATGTGATTTATTTACTCACATCCTACTCCCGCAACGTTTCGGCTGGTTCTCAGCCTTTCTCAAGCTTGACGCCGAAGAACCAGCCGAAACGTTGCGGGAGTAGGATGTGAATAAAGAAATCACGTTTGCTTTGAGCAGTGCTGTCTCCTTCTGAATTTGGATTGGATTTATGTCCGGATGGAAGGGTCCTGTCTGGTGAGGCGAGCACTCGAACTAAAATTCTACATACTCCAACCAGTGCTGTTCCTTTGAACTGTTGTATGGTAGCTGAGTGGGTCTAGGTTCACTTGGGCACTTGTCACGGTAGCCTTAAGTGGTTTTGGACCCACCCTGGATAGTCTGGCGCCTCACCAGCACAGAAAAACAAATAACCCAAGTGTAGTGATCTGTGTGTGGGCGCGGAAGAGATAAGCCAGAGTCCAGTGCTTCAGTAAAGTAGAAAAGTTCACTTTGGACAAGAGTATTGCAATACAAGAGGATACTGGTGGCAACAATACAGTCCAGTGCAATACAGTAGTTACAATCTTGTGATAACTCAGGTGCTTGTAGTTGAGGAAGAGATTAGGTGCTTGTAGCAAGAAGGTGCATTGCAGTAGAGAGAAGAGAGGAGAGGAGTTGCCAGAGGGGCCCTGCCCAATGTAGAAATGTGCTCTGCCGGAACAGTAGAAGTGTGTAGAAGAAGAAATAGAGAATACTCGTACTCACAGATGACTTTCTAGTCTTGAGTGAATTACTGTATGTCCGCTAGTTGCGAGCTACCCATTCTAGGTGGGTAATATAAGCCCCAGTCCTTGTTATCTGGGCTGAGTAGACTCCTGAGCCTTCCCAGTTGTTCTGCGCTGTGCAGTGGAATACATAGACGTTCCGTACCTTTGCTCCACTGGTGTTAGTTCCAATGACTCTGTAGGTAACTGCCCGGCGGTGTGGGCAAGGTCATCACTGTTAGGCTTCTCTCCCCTGGTGAAAGCTTAGCACTGCATGCTGGTTCTAGTACTCATAGAAAGTTACTGTGGTTTTCTTAGCTGTGTCCCTGTTAGAGGCCTTGGCTTGGCTTCTGTAGAGACTTGTCTGTTGTGCTCTCTCTCTCTCACACTGAAACTGGAACTAGACTGACTCCTCCCACCAGGCTGTCTGTGATTGGTGTGTGTGTGTGTGTGTGTGTGTGTAGAAGCAAGAGGGAAGGAGATAGGCCAGAGAAAGGAAGGAAAACACCTGCACCTATGAGTGGTTAGAAAGCCAACACATGACAGTTAACCCCTAGAAGACTTCAGCTTTGCAAAAGACAGGTTGGACAGAAACACAGTAGCATATACCCCGAATCGGCTGTCTGTGGGTGGAGGCCTGCCTTTGCAAGCCCTTGTCATGATCGCAATACTCGCACCTTGAGTTAGACATTAACAAAAGGGGCCACCCTGTTGTTTCCCTGTCTATGTTCCAATACTCGCAACCGAGTGGGACTTAAGGGGTTATTTATCAGGGTGGTGTGGTGCTCTCCCCATCATGGAGGCACCCCGTTGGCAACAGGCTAGATATCTGGCTATCCCGTGTTTTGAGACTCGTAACTGAGGCTCCATGGACTCTTGTTTTGCATATAGAAACACAGTAGTGACACCTAGTGGGAAAAATGCTAATTACAGCGGACACTTCATCCCACTTGTGTGAGCACCTTACTCACAGAACTTAGGGGCCCTTACCAGGTCACTACAGTATGGCCGACCAGCTGTGTTAATTCCTGGCTGTGTTCTTATTATAGTGGTTAAGAGAGTCCGATGTATGGAAACTATAGAGGTATGGAGCCTACAGTACATGCCGTCATCCTTTACTGAATGCATCAGGAAATCTGAACAGTCTAGAACCTGGGATCAGTCAGGACTTTGGTAAAAGTTTGAATCAGCACAAACTCGAGCTTAACTTGGCTTGGTGTGACCAAACCTGCTATAATAGCATCAGCCACATGGCACAAATGAGGAGGAGGAAGCAATGGCGTAGCTATAGGGGTCACAGAGGTCGCCACTGCAGCTGAGCCTGTACTCTAGGGGAGCCTGCCAATCCCCGCTTGCCACATCTGGTAACTCTACAGTTCTCTTGAATCAGCTGTGATAATGACGACCGAATCAGGAGAAATGCACAGAGCAAACCTGCAGGCTACTCTCTCTCCCTGTTCAATTGTATCAGCACATCGCTGCGTAGCCTCCTGGCAGGAGGAGAGGAGCCCTGTGCCCCGTTCCTGTGTAATGAGGATTCTATTTCAGGGATTCTATTTCAAATTACATCCCGGCAGAATACTGGTCAGTTAAGCTCTGGTAGAATAGGAGCAGAATTTGAACAGAATTCTAGTAGAATTTAAGCCCCCGTTGACTTCTATAGGATTCCTCTAGCAGAATCCGCTCAAATAATTGACACGTTAGGGAAGGTTCACACTTTGGAACCCGAGTGGAGAATTCCGGATTCCGTAGCTCATACCCGTTCATGGCCGCGCGCCTCTCCTCCCGTGCCATAGACACTATTCTATGCACAGATGGATTCCGCATTCTGCAAAAAAAAATTGACATGTAGATAGCAGAATCGGGCCGCCTATAGAATGGTGTCTATGGAGCCGGCCGTGAACGGGTAGGTGCTACGGAATCCATCGGAAATTGTCCGCTCGGGTTCTGTAGTGTGAACCTACCCTCAATTCTTTCGGCAGAAAATTCTGCTCAGAAATTCTGCAGTGTGAGCAACAGAGCAGAAATCTCATAGAACACAACGGGACATTGCTCTGTTTATATTTTACGAGAGGAATTTCAAGCTGAAGAGCGAATTCCTCTTCAATTCCTCATCTAATTCCTCACCTATTCCTCAGTGTAAACCCACCCTTACTACTTAGACAAGGGCTCCTATCCCGACCCAACACTACCCTTTCACTGAAGCCTTCTTTTTTCTTCTACTTACTTCTACTTTAAGAGTCTTTCTAAAGAGAGTTATATTTTGCCATATTTTGTATTGCATTGAAGCCAATTCCCGTAAAGCTAAACCACGGGTTAAGTCAGGACTCTGTCATCAATCACGTTGCACCTTGCACCTGCACCTCACACCAGTTCTACCAAGGTCCAGTGACTGTGTGCCTGGGGGTGAGTACTACCACTCCTGGCCATTGTGACAAATGGCCCCCAAAACACTAGAGCCCACCAGCTGCACACAACACCTGCATCCAGCGCCCCGGGTCACGGCAAATAGTCATCTTTATTGCCAATGCAAACAAAAACCCTATCCACACACCCCAATCACCCAATGGAGGCCAAATAAGTGTTGTCAGTGGTGTCTCTCAGGGTTCTCATTCATCAGCTGGATAAAACAGTCCACAACTCTGGGCTATTTCATAGTTAAGTCCCATAAAAAAAGTAAACTGTGTCCCCTGCAGAATGCTCTTGTTGCTGCATCCCAGACAGACTCCTTTAGGCAGTGGTGGTGTCCCATCTTAGTCAGTGACTGGTTGAGCGGACTGTCTCTGTCTCAGAATTAGCAGATGCATGATGGGAAATGCAAAATCATTGTAAGAAAATGAGCAAAATACAGAAATGGGAATAATCCTATTAAATGTGTTAGCAACATTTTATAAACACAGCATTAAATAGAGAAGAAAAAAAAATTGAACACAGAACGAACATGGACCCAATGTACAGAACTGTGAATGGGGAGCTCTCCTGATGGCAAGACAATGGTGGGGTCCCTCTGTTTCTTGATTAACTCATTGTTGTAGGGCTTAGTAGTTACAGAATCAGTCCACAATTTATTGTTCACTAATAAGTATCACTTCAATTGGCTCAATTGGCCAATCGGTGGTGTTTCCCACACTTGTAGAATTGTAGGTACAATTTAATTTACATGCAGCAATTGGGGAGGATAGGTCCAACAGGTTCTAGATAAAAATGAGGTCCATCTTTGTAATCTTTAGTGGTTGTAAGAATTCTTCACTCCATTCATCTTATTATTACCCTGTAGACAATTCATCTGGGTATCTTCTCACATCTTCACAGAGGCTTTAGCTCCAGGTGCAGCCAGTACGCTTGTCCGTAATCTGGGAAAGCAGAAGATTGGATGCTCCTCTTGTCTTCTGACTTCCTAAAAGCTAAATCTTAACTATTGTAGACCAGTTCCCCTCCCACAGGCTTGAGGAAAGTTGGGCTGCTGAAGTAACCTCTCACTTACTACAGCTCATTGGCTGATCCCTGGAACGTGGAATGGTCCCGATAATAATTCTGTGTAAAAGGACTTGTGTAAAGGGGACCTGCCATTATAATTTCTCATTTGATTTTCATGCCGTCTCTTCTGGTGCCGGAAGTTCGGGAACCATGGATAGAGCCGTACCAGGTCAGTTCTGTTCAAGGGCCCTATTCTAATTCAACAGGGCTCGTGCTTGGAACAGACCTGCGGAGTCATATCCACAGTTACCAGAACTTCAAGCGGAGTCCACCGCATAGTGTGAACATACCCTAAGGCTACATAAACATGTGAGCAAAAAGCCGCATCAAAACTGTCAAAGTGTGAACACAGCCTCTTTTTTTTGTTGTTTTTGTAGGAGGGGAAGTATAGATCAATATAAAGAAATTTCTTCTACTTTCTTTCTGTTCATCAGTGTCAGAAACTTATATATCAGGAGACCAAATGTCAACGGAGAAATCATTTTTATTAACATTTTTGTCCTTATTTGATATTATCACATTGTTCCCAATCTTAAATGAACCTGTTTCCCCCTGACCGCCAACCCAGCTGGTGGCCCCAGTAGAGATACAGTAAAAGTTTTCAGAACTGACCTTTAAAGCCCTTGTCTGTGGGTTTATTTTCATAGAAAGGTCTTTATTTGACCCTTATATTGTTACATAGCCCTGTGTCACCTCCCTGCTGTAACTCCGCCCCATTGACTAATCAGTGAGCTGTACTGCACAGTAAGGTGTAGTGCTTGGGTCTAGTGAATGATAGGCTCCACCTTATTGACACTGTTTATAATTCAAATAATTATTACTATAGAAACTTATGCTGTGAATGTTTTTAATGATATGTAGGCGGTCAGAATAGATAGGAGGTTGGAGATGACAGATTCCCTCTTAAAAGGACCTGTGGCCAATCCAGACATAGAGGCCATATTATCATGAAATACATGAGTATGCCCTGATCACACAGATTGTTGCAGTGTCTTCATGGATAAATGGATCAATAAAAAACGCTAAACAATTTATTCACACAGAATGACGTGTTTCATGATCTAATTAATCTCTTCCTCAGAAAACATGGTAACAATGAACTCTTTGAAAGACCCTCCAGAGGGGCAGTACTAACAATCAATTACATAAAATGACATAAAATACATATAAATATAAAAAAACACACATACTATGTAGATACAATTGCCATTAGTGATGAGCTAACAGTAAAATTGTCAGAATGGACAAACACAACCAGACAGTGGGCCCTGAACTGAACCCGCCCACTGTCACCTGCCTACTTGCCTCAGTCGACCCTAGACGGTCGCGGACAACCACGGAGACGTTCCCTACACTACGTACGTGACACACTGAACAGTATAGACAAACAAACACAATAAGGAGTAACGGAACAAGCCAGGTCAAACCACACGGACAACGCAGTACAAAGTCAGGAATCCAAGGATAGTCAAAAAGTCAGGCGGAGGTCAGAAAACGAGTAAATCAGGCAGAAGGAATCAGGACGGGGTGCGTAGGAATAGGACGGGGGGAGCTGGGATCAGATGAACTAATAGCCAGCGATTACCTACTGGCACTGCTAGAACTTTATACTGGACCAGAAGCCCGGACCAAAGGCTAATTGGCCCGGCCTCCTGAGTCCAGTCCAACTGCAGCTGGTGCACTGCAGGCTGAGTGGCCGGGCGACCTGTCACTCAGCCTGAGTGCAAGACACAGCAGCTGCGTGCCGGCCTGCCGGCTGACAGTCACGTGAGACCACGGCGTCCCCGGTTGCTAGGGACGCCATCGGGTCTCCGTGACGTCACTCGGCTCCGGCGGGCGGAGCGACGGCGCGCTCCCGAGCCGACCGCCGGAGCCGAGCTAGACTGAGACGCCGCTGGAGCCAGGTAAGGTAAGTTCCTGACAAAAATGTTAAAATTTGAGTCGAACTTCGAACAGTAGTGGTGTTCGGTTCAAGGTTAGCCTCGTACTCAAACCCCATTAAAGACAATGGGAGATGTTCGGGTTAATTTTTATACCTATATATGCAAGGAGAAGCTAGAATTACCATCCAGAAGAGTAAACTGGATACATGGGACAACTTACTAAAGAAAATTTGGCTGTAAGAATGACAAGAAAAAAAAAAAAAAAAAGAGTGTAAAATATTTAATTCCTTTCAATGGATAACCAAGGTAGCAGTTGAGGAGTTGAGATAGAGAAATAGCAGAATTGAAGTAGTGAGGTAGTAGAGGTGAGGTAGTGAGGTAGCAGAGTTGAGATAGTAAGGTAGCAGAGTTGAGGTAGTGAAGTAGAAGGGTTAAGGTAGTGAAGTAGTAGAGTTGCAAAGGTGAGGTAGCAGTGTTGAGATAGTGAGGTAGCACAGTTCAAGTAGTGAAGTAGCAGAATTAAGGTAGTGAAGTAGCAGAATTGCAGAGTTCAGGTAGCAAAGTTGAGATAGTGAAGTAGCAGAATTAAGGTAGTGAAGTAGCAGAATTGCAGAGTTCAGGTAGCAAAGTTGAGATAGTGAAGTAGCAGAGTTGAGGTAGTGAGGTAGTAGAGGTGAGGTAGTGAGGCAGCAGAGTTGAGGTAGTAAAGTAGTAAAGGTGAAGTGATAGAGTTGTAGTAGTGAAGTAGCAGAGTTGCAAAGGTGAGTTACCAGAGTTGATTGCCCATGAATGCAGGGCCATCAGACACCCATGAAGTGTTGCCACAGCCTACCCTTCCCACCAGGTTCCCAATTTGGTACCAGCAAATTAATGCCCTGGAGATATGTCCTGGTAAGCCCCACCCCCATCCTGACAAGTCCTGCCCCCTGGTTCCGACCACGGGTAAAAAATAAGTCTGAGGAGGAGAAAGAGGCTGTACAGCAGGAAGGATGGTAACTATATCACTGCTAGTTGTAGGTCAATCAGCTTTCCTAGCATCTTGTATAATGGAGGTCACCTAGCTTTCCTAGCATCTTGTATAGTAGTATAATGGCATCACCAAGCTTTCCCAGAATCTTGTATAGTAGTCAGTATGATGGTGGTCACCCAGCTTTCCTAGCATCTTGTATAATAGAGGTAAACCAGCTTTCCTAGCATCTTGTATAGTAGGCAGTATAATGGAGGTCACCCAGCTTTCCTAGCATCTTGTATAGTAGTCAGTATAATGGAGGTCACCCAGCATCTTGTATAGTATTCAGTATAATGGCAGTCACCCAGCTTTCCTTGCATCTTGTATAGTAGTCAGTATAATGGAGGTCACCCCGCTTTGCAAGCATCTTGTATAGTAGTCAATATAATGGCATTGACCAAGCTTTCCTAGCATCTTGTATAGTAGTCAGTATAATGGAGGTCACCCAGCTTTCCTAGCATCTTGTGTTGTAGTCAGTATAATGGAGGTCACCAAGCTTTCCCAGCATCTTGTATAGTAGTCAGTATAATGGCAGTCACCCAGCTTTGATATTGGAAAGATGGAAAGCTATGGCTGGGCTATTTATTAACCCTTTCACGATCATTGAATCCTCAATGGCCAGGTCGTTTTAGGACATCAGCTTACGGGATCATAATGATCCCATAAGCTGAGGTCCCTATGTCTGTCCCCTCTCCTCTGCCCCCTGTCACTGTTGCAATCTTGTGACAGCGGTAGGGGAGAGACGGAAGGAGGCAGAGCTCATGGGCCCCGCGAGCCCAGCCTTCCCTCGCTCCCCCCCACCGGCCTCCGTAGCCAGGAAACCGGAAGCCTGGGGCTTCCGGTTTCCATGGCTACCCTCGGGGCTCTGCGATCACTTCGCAGAGCCCCGATGGACACCGGACAGAGAATTCTCCCTCTGTAGAGGGAGAATTTTCTGTCAGAAGCCCCATAGAGGCTGCGGTCATACTGACCACAGTATCTATAGGGTTAACCCTCAGCACCGGAGCGCGGTTCCGGCGGGTTTCCGGCTATCACTGATAGCCAGGACCCGCCGCGGAAGACACAGGCGCAGCTAACTAACTAACTAAGGTAAATAGCAGCATGCAAGCAAACAGACAGACAGAGAGCAGTCTGTACAGCACAGTGAGCTGCGAATGGTATCCAGAACACATATATGAGATGGTCATGTGATCATAGCAGCCATTAAGACCCCTACACCTCAGCAATGACATTTCTGACACTTCTATGTGCTCCGCACTGATTGGCTGGCACAAAGGCTCTCGAACTTGATCTCAAACTTGAACGCTAACTCCAATGAACGGTAAAATGTTCAGTTTGGTTTCAAATTTGAGAAAATGGAGATGTTCGACCCAAACTTAACTTTTCTCAAACTGTTCGAGCAACACTAGTAATATTAATAATATATATACCATTAATAAAAGATTTCATCACCTGATTACCACATCATCAGAAATTAGCATATGATAGTGTCTGCTATTTCGGTAAGACCATTAGGAGAGAATGTGTCTAGACATCCGCAACATTTCTCTTGTTTTTAAAAGCTCAAACCTGGATGGAGTTTGCTTCAGGTGTATAATCAGTCAGCGTAACTTTAATAATCAGTCGGGGTAACTTTAAAAATCAATTGGGGTAACTTTAATAATTAGTTGGGGTAACTTTAATGATCAGTCGGAGTAACTTTAATGTAGCTCAATTCCTTCTTACGATAGAAAGTTAAGTGTTTCGAGAGGCCGTGTTTTCACAATCCCTTATGGCTATCACTTCAGGGTCATTAATAGGGCAGTGTAAAGGTCAATTCAATTAGACATATTTTGATTATTCTTATTAAAGTCTTCCTTTCGGGATGATGCGGTTTACCCTGAGAATTGGTATTAATTGTATGAATTGCTTCAGCCAGCTCAGAATACATATATCATCAGTGATGAAACTACAGCTGTGGATGACTCCCAAATAAGAGTAAACACATTGGTTTAAATTCTGAAAAAATGTGGAAAAAGTTCTTGTCAGGATCCACATTCCTCTTCTTTCTTTAGGATCCACACGAAGACCATCCGGAACACAGATATCGCAAGGCAAAAAAGAAAAAATGCCAAAGGAGAACTAAGGGAGGTAAAATGTAAATTTTCATTTCATAATTCTCAAAACATCAATTAACTCCATAAGAAACCTTAGTTCTCGAGAGACAGGTCTCAAAAGACAAGTCTCGAGAGAGGTCTTTTAAACTGCACAACTAATTGTGCTGAATGATTTCAACTTTTTGTTTATAATTTTCATTTTGCATCCAACTATTGTGTATGAGGATGTAACATAGGACAATGTGAATTACCAAAAT
The DNA here is from genome assembly GCF_027789765.1 of Dendropsophus ebraccatus. Classification (NCBI taxonomy): domain Eukaryota; kingdom Metazoa; phylum Chordata; class Amphibia; order Anura; family Hylidae; genus Dendropsophus; species Dendropsophus ebraccatus. The sequence goes on from NC_091454.1 coordinate 227,774,246, forward strand.
GTTAAAGTACCATCCAAATTTTATCCAGTTAAGTTCTCAAGGACAGTTTATTCACGTTTTCTGTTAGAGAGTTGGCCAAATGACCTAAAAGAGTGCAGAAATCTAATCTTCAAAGCATGAAGGTCAAGCACTTTGTCAACTCCGGAATAAGCCAGAATTGGTGCTCTGTGCCTGAGACAAGGGAGGTGGCACCAAGATTTTAGACTTCATGAAAAGGGGCCTGCAGAATTCTGTCCGATCAAGAATATTATGAAGTGGTGCAGGGTAATCTGTTTCGAATGGTTGAACAGAACATGAATAGTTTTATACAGAAACCAATCAAAAAGCTATACATATTAAAACGGAAAGAGATCTGCTCATTGCACATCACGCTAGTAAGCCATATTTCAACTATCTGCCAAAGTTACATAAGTCTCTGAGGGACCCACCCAGCGGGACAATTGTATCATGTACCAATAGAGAGAAAAGTAATCTTGTACATTATTTAGATTTTCTTTTTTGCAGCCCCTTGTAACAATTACCTAACTTTTTTTTAAAGGTACATTAACGATCATTGATAAACTTTTTTGTTTAGTGATGGGATGAATTGAGTTTGAATTCTTTCTTACTTCACATAAAATACAATATTTGGAGCCTACAGTTTAGCCGACACAAAATGGAGTTCCTGGATCCTATTATAGCGCGTAATGAAAATTATTTTTATTACAACAATGTTTTTTTAAACAGTAGATTTTGATACTCCTTGGAGTATGAGACTGGCCACTATAAGAAGTGGCTGAATAATCTGCCCTATGTCAGTTCAAGAGAGTAAAAAAGAACTGCAAAAACCAACATGATTGTTAGATCAGAGATAAAATATTAATACAGCAATTTAAACTGAAAAAGGACCCCAAAAAAACTGCTTAGCGATACTTACGATAGGGCTAAAATTCTAACACAAGCAGAATGTCTCACACCATACATTGCTTCACCGAGCCAAATTAGACAGCATAAAAACAAGAGTCACCAAGTGAGAAGTCCAGGCTCCTATCGTTGAAGCAGTAAAAGACGCCTCTGTTGCCATTCCATTCACCTTTCAGAAGCCCGATCTACAAATACAGGAGAAATTTTACCTATAAAGTTTTTTTCTAAATTCTCACTCCAGCTATGTTATTTATTTAATCGAGTGGCAGTATGTGGGACGTACTGTACAACCTTTACACTGCCGTATCAATCTCCACGAAGATAATATCCATAAGGGATTGTGAAAACATGGCCTCTCGAGACATAGTTACATAGTTACATAGTTAATACGGTTGAAAAAAGACACATGTCCATCAAGTTCAACCAAGGAGGGGATGGATACAGGGAAGGGGGAGGGGCGATAGGTTCTATACATATGCATCTATATTATTTTGGTCTAAGAACTTGTCTAGCCCTGTTTTGAAGCCCTCTACTGTTTTTGCTGTGACCAGATCCTGTGGTAGACTGTTCCACAGATTCACAGTTCTCATGGTAAAGAAGGCTTGTCGCCTCCGGAGACACTAAACTTTATATCATAAGACGGAAATGAACCACATTAAAGTTACCCCAACCGATTATTAAAGTTTCCCCAACTGATAATTAAAGTTACCCCAACTGATTACACTGGTCAACAGCCAAAAAGGTTCCGACATGAAAACAGTTGATCTTAACTAATTTTGGGGTGCTGGATCGAAACTGATGTTCAAATTTTTAAATTGGCTCTAGTTTTCAAGATATAGACGTACTTTCTATATTTCTCACAGCTTGTGATACAATACTGGGAAAAGTTTGCATCATCAGTATTGCATCATTAACTGGTATATTGCATCATCTTAGAATGACCAATATGAAAAAAGGTATCAGGGTAAGGCTAGGTTCACACTGCGTTTTTGCAATCCGTTTTTTTTTTTTTTAATCTGTTTTTTTTTTTTTTTTCAAAAAAAAAAAAAAAAAAACGGATGCATTTGTGTGCATCCATTTTTATCCGTTTTTCCATTGACTTCCATTATTAAAAAAAAAAAACGGATCCATTAACGGACACAAAAGTAGTGTCAGCCACGTTTTTGTGTTCGTAAAAAAAACGGATCTGTTTTGATCCGTTTTTTTAATAATGGAAGTCAATGGAAAAAACTGTTTAAAACAGATGCACACAAAACTGATGAAAAAAAAAACGGATTGCAAAAACGCAGTGTGAACCTAGCCTTCATGGAACCCATCAATGCTTGCAGATTACTGTTGGACAGTTAGTTCTAGTTTACATATATTAGTTGCATCCGTTTCCATTTTTTTCAAAGATATTGACCACAACTGATGTCACAACTGATGCTAAAAAGGTATCAGTTGTCATCAGTTTTTCTATCCTTTTTTTTCAGAAAAAATCAGTTCCTATGATTTAATATCAGTTTTCATATGTTTATTTCATCAGTTGTCATAATTTTTTCCCTCTTCAGCATTACAGGGGGCGATCTATATAGGGGGCACTCTGCTGCATGGCCAGGGTGACAAGGGTTAATGGGGGGGGGGCATGGACAGGGACATCTCTATGGAGCGCCGGAGGAAGCACAATGCATGCGTCTGTGCACGGCATGCCTCCGGAGCTCCATTCACTTTAGTGGATGCAGTGCCGGATAGCTGAGCTGTCCGTACGTCAGAACCCTGCTTGTAGCGTTCTAACGCGCGGTCTGTCCGTCGGTCCGGCGGCATCAGTTGTAGAACGGATCATCCGAACTGTCCCATTGAAAACAATGTGATCAGTTCAGAGATGTGTTTCCCTCCGGTGATTCTCTACTGCGCCAGAAGGAAACACCGACGGATGAACGCATGTATGTATGTAAACTAGGCCTTATCAGAGACAATCCCATGTATGAATACAAAGGACACGTGTAAATGCACAGATCTTTTATTTACTGTATAGTATTTATATTGATAGTAGTACATGAGGATAAATGTTATGGTATTTGTATCCACATCGTGTGTGTGTTTTATGTATTTATATGTATTAAAATTTCTTGCATTTAGAGTGTTTATGAGGAGGCTCAACTATTGGTCTTAGGATCCATCTTAGGTCTCAGGTATTGCCCCATCTTAGGTCTCAGGTATTGCCCCATCTTAGGTCTCAGGTATTGCCCCATCTTAGGTCTCAGGTATTGCCCCATCTTAGGTCTCAGGTATTGCCCCATCTTAGGTCTCAGGTATTGCCCCATCTTAGGTCTCAGGTATTGCCCCATCTTAGGTCTCAGGAATTGCCCCATCTTAGGTCTCAAGTATTGCCCCATCTTAGGTCTCAGGTATTGCCCCATCTTAGGTCTCAGGCATTGCCCCATCTTAGGTCTCAGGTATTGCCCCATCTTAGGTCTCAGGTATTGCCCCATCTTAGGTCTCAGGTATTGCCCCATCTTAGGTCTCAGGTATTGCCCCATCTTAGGTCTCAGGTATTGCCCCTCTTGCGAGTCTTTTAAAGAGTTCTTTGTTACGATGTTTTATGCACTTACCTGAGGAAGATATGAATTCAATCTAGAAACGTGTCATTCTGAGCAAATAAACCGATCAAGAATCTGTGCCATGCCTTTTACTGATCCACTTTTCCTGCTCCATGAATATTTGTACCGGAGGTGAACACTGACCTGCTGGGATCATGGGCAGCCACAATGGACGCCTTTCTGCACAGATACTGCTGAGCTCTACTAGGGGTACTCTTCATCAGGTGAGTGGGTTTCCAATCCCCCTCTTATTTTCCATAGATCTCGGGTCCTATACTTGAGTACCTTCCTTCCTCTCCCTTCATATTACAGTTTCCTAATACACTCTCCCGGTCCCAAGATATGTGGGTTTATGATTTGGGGGTTTCTAACATTTCACTTTATAATCAGACGGGTGTGACCTAACTTAATAATAAGACGGACTATCTCCTTATGGGATTATACAGTCAACAGCCCCCCCCCCCCCCAAATGTATAATTCCTCCTATTACCTGTTAGTCACTCCTATTAATAAAATTAAGTTCACTCCCATATGACTACAAACTAAATTGACAGACAAATTATGAACATATCTCGTGAATGGAAGGACGTATCAAGAAACTAAAAAGATGCGTGGTCAGGGCATCCTATGATCACTGACACCAGTCATTGAAGGGACTCTGTCACCTCCCACCCACTAAACTTAAGTTATCAGTAGATTATACATCAGTAGAGTATACAATACTGATTCTATATATACAATTCTTATCTTTCTATGTTCTTGAAGCCCACAAATGAAGGAGTCTAAGTAGTCCTCTCCATTATATTCTTGCGCTAAGTAGTCCTCTCTATGCATCAAAATATCCAGTTTTCAGGCTTATAATGGGGAAAGGGTGGGTTGGAGGAGAAAGAGTCCCTTTAAAGGACAACTCCGGCGGAAATTTTTTTTGGCTTATTTAACACACATTACAAAGTTATATAACTTTGTAATGTGGTTAAATACCCGGTCTGGCCCCCTTCCCCCACTTTCCGACCCCCGACCCCCCACCCCGGAAGTTAAAGAATATATACATTACCTATTACGGTCGTCACGGTCCTCTTCTCTGGTGTCGGGTGATGTCAGAGCTGGGGGCGGTCCGGGTCTTCTTCCTCCTCGGCGTCTTCATTGAGAGTGAATGGGAGAGAAAAGGCTGCTGGTGCACATGCGCACCAGCAGCCTTTTCATTGGCTGGAGCGCATCACATGGCTTCCAGCTTGCTCAGCCCTGATTGGCTGAGCTTGCTGGAAGCCATGTGATGCGCTCCAGCCAATGAAAAGGCTGCCGGTGCGCAAGCGCGCTGGCAGCCTTTTCTCTCTCATGGACCCGGAAGAAGGAGACATCGCTGGACGGCGGACGCAAGTGACGGTGAGGCGGACGGCGGCCGAATGGAGTGGCGATCGTCACCGGAGGGATGGTGAGTATGGTGTCTGTGTGTGTCTGTGTTTTTTTTTTGGCGGGGGGTCCCGCCGGAGTTGTCCTTTAAGGAATATTTTTAAGAGAAGGCTATGAATAGCCTATCCACAGGATAAGTTATCAGTAGTTAAATGGCGGGACCCTGCTGATCAGCTGTTTAGTGACAATGGAGCTGGTAGCAGTTGGCTCTGTTCCCTTTGTACTGCAGCCTCAGCTCCTAATCCTCCTCCCTTGAATATAAGCTAACTCTGCGGTATCCTGGTGCCACTGCCACAGGAGGAATGGAGCCAACGATTTCCAGCTTAATTATTAGTATAGATTGAGATCGAGAATTGAACAGCTGGTAATCAAGGCAAAGTGGTGTCGGCACCTCACCTAACAACTGTTGATAGGCAAGGCTGTGGATAGGTTATCCATTCTTTTTTTCTTGGAAACCCTGGCTGCCCATAGCAGCCGACTCTTACCAGGTATGATGCGAGCTCTGTTCATACCTCAGCACTGCACGTGATCTATACATGTGCAAAGTTAAGGGGTTAAACTTAGCAACCCTGAAAATCAAGAAAGGAAATCTGGGCCGAACCAATAAAAGCCAATGGTAAACCCACAACTATTCATGGATCTTAATCAGTAGAGAGTCTTATTGAAGCCTTATCACAAAACTCGAGAATGATAGCAAACATACAAATCGGTCATAAGGGATTTAGTCCTCCATATGTATTATTAGGTGTAAAGATTTGCTAATGTCCTTATTCTTTAGACTGTAGATTATGGGGTTGACGAATGGAGTGAACACGGTATATAACAAGGGTAGGATTTTCCTTATATCTAATGTTCTTACTTTAGAGGGGAAAAAATAGACACCTAATGGAAGAATATAGAATATGGAGACCACTATGAGGTGGGAGCTACAGGTGGAGAAGGCTTTACGTCTACTGACGCTGGACTGAAACCGTAAGATGGTGACAGCAATATTACCGTAAGATATTATAATGATTGTGATGGGGATAACAAGTACAGGAATGCTCAGTATATAGTTGTATGTCACAATAATGTAGGTATCCGAACAGGCAATTTCTATTAAAGGAGAATAATCACAATAGAAAAGGTCAATGGTGTTCGGTCCACAATATGTCAACATCGATAATGCAGAGATGTTAATGACTGCGATTAAAAACCCAAACAACCAAGAAATGACGACCAACTTCACGCAATGGGCATTTGTCATGATGGAGGTGTACCGGAGCGGATTACAGATGGCCATGTATCTGTCATAAGACATCACTGTGAGAAGAAGACACTCAAAACCTCCAGATAAAAATCTGAAAAAATACTGAGTGAAACAGGCAGCAAAAGTAATGGCCGCCCCATTATACAAGAGGATATAAAGAGTATTGGGGACAATATCTGTGGTCAGCAGGATGTCAGTGATGGAGAGCTGGGAGATGAAGAAGTACATTGGGGTGTGGAGGATCTTACTGTTGGACACCAGGATGATGATCAGGAGGTTCCCAAATATTGTCCCACAAAAAACCACCAGGAGAAGACAGAACAGAAAGATTCTGGCAAAGTTGCTCTGAAATCCTACAAGGAAAAATTCTGTGACCACAGTCATATTGTTCTCCTGTATCGAAAAGGAATAAAATGTCTCAAAATTATTTTGTGATATTTGTGAAAACATTAAAGGTTCACAATAGATGAAGCTTAGTGGCCAGCCTCCCCCTCTCCGTGAAATGAACTCTGGACCCTGAAGAGAGGTCACAGAATATGCCCCAAAACTGTTTCAATTCTAATAACAGGGTCTGTGCCAGTCTATGGTGCCCATGCAAGTGGTGCCCATACATGATCCCTCTGCTTAAATGTGACGTGACTGCAGCGCTGCTTTGCTAAGTATTACCAGGATATTATCAGGCTATTATATGTCTCTAAAGAAGGCTACATATTAGGATACAACACAATTGTAAAATAGTATAATTACAGAATGGAACTTAATATAGTAAATTGATTATATGACATAGTGTGGGATTTAATTCTAGTTAAGAACCTTCTGAACATTGGAATCGGAGCTCTACACAAAGCAGTCTGGTCCTACACCTGGCACAGGCTCTGTGCAACAATACCTGGATGCAGGTGTAGATTTGTGTCATGATTTACGCCTAAGAGCGGATGTAAATGCTAATAAATCAGGTGAGCGGGGGTTACCGCAGGCGTACGCCAGGGAGAAGGAGAGAATCTAAATCTTCCTAGCGTATGCCAGGGGCTCAACCATAGTAAGTAGGTCCTAGATGCAAAATGGACTAAAGGACAAGATAGCCCAGAGGAAAAGGGAGTGGTTAAAAGCAGGGGGCAAAAACACAGAAGACATCCTGTGTCTGGTATGCCGCAATAAGCGACTGAATGTTCCCAAAACAGTTTATATGGACTTTGTAGCCTGGAATATTTTTTCCATAAACTGGGCGATGACAAGACATAAGTGGTTTGCTCGCTGTGCCACCAGGCCCCCAGACAAGGTGTTATTCTAAATGCTCCGCATGAATGATAGGACACCTAAATGCCAAGCATGAGCTGCAGTGAAGTAGACCACAGGAAAGCCAGTAAACATGTGACGCTCCCTCTTCTGCTTCTATAGTCACACCACTACTTCTTCCTCACCTGCATCAACAAATTAGGAAGGACTGTTCAACGCCATCAGTGCCTAGGTCCATATAACCTCTAATATGTGTACCAGTAAGCACAGGGACATTACCTCTCCCTAACTGCCCAATGGGTGAATGCAGTGGCATCCATTACTGGATGGCAATCCTTGACCCCTGTTTCCTCTTCATCCTCTTCCTCCTCTATTTTCTCCTCTGCCACCTCCTCATTCGGCCCTCGTAGCCCATGCACCACTGATTTCAGCACAGCTAGAGGGAAGTGACAGCAGACTGTGCTGAAACTAATCTCTCTCGGGGGAAAACCCCACACGACACAGGAGCTGTGGATAGGGATAGAGCAGCAGACAGACCAGTGGTTGCTGCCGCTGAACCTGAAGCATGGCAAGATAGTGTGCAACCATGGGCAAAATTTTATAGCATCTCTGGGCCAAACCGTTTTGAAGCACATCCCATACCTGGTGCATGTGCTGAACTTAGTTGTCCAGAGCTTCCTGGCACATTACCCTGATATGCTAGATCTGCTATATAAAGTGTGTTACATTACTTATATTCCATTGTAGGACATACTTCCCCACTTCAAATAACTAGCTAGTGCTACGAAAAGTACTAGGGGACAAAGGAGGATGGGTAAAGCTCAGCACAAACTAACATCAAAACCATACAAGGATCACCTTGTTCACCCAAGGCCTCGAAAAGTGCAGGGCAGTTACCTCAGCAGTCACAGGAACTGACGCCAGTGGAACAAAGTTATGAAAAGTCTAGGCATTCCACTGAGCAGTGCAGGATGACTCAGAAATCTCGAAATTCTGCTTAGCCCATAGGTCTGGGGCCTCGTACTACCCTAACAGGACGAGTAGCTCACAACTGTAGGGCAGAAGTCGGTGAGACACAAATCTCAATGTGAGTACCAATGTTCTCTCTATATACTCTAAAGATCAAAACTGTTTCAGGCAGAGTACACGTCTATTTGGCAACTCTCCCACATTGGTCTCACATTACAATTATGCTAAGTTGCTCTCACACCTGTATCCCAGGTTGAATTACTTTGTTACGATAGGCTGCTTTGCTTTTAAACATGTGTTACACGTAGCATGCATCATACCAAGACTAAGCGCGCATGCGCGCGAAACGCGTCGGTGTTATCTTGCAGCACAATTTTATGGTTTCTATGAAAAAAAGTATTGGATTTTAACCTTCTTGGAGTGCCGGAACCATCACTCATTTCTGAGTGATATTACCCAGCAGAATGTTTTTCCTGCTGAATTGGCAGGAGCTGAGTCTCTGCAAGTGATGCGTGATCAGGTTAAGAGTAAATTGCCCCCATTGGATGAAAGAATCGGTCCAGGGAAGACTGTTTCTCTGCACCTGAAAAGAGAACCTATCCAGGGGCAACATCTTAGGTTCTCTGGGAACAGATGGCGGCTGGGTGGAGACTACAGGGGTACAGAAGCCGCATCTGCCTGCTCCTGGTTAAGCCTGTGGACCTGGTTAGATAAATTGGATACCAGGCCTGCCAAACTTTCCATCTGGCCCACAAGATCCAGGCTGGTAGTCATGCTGAACCAGATGAAAGCAGCTTATGGTTCGATATACTGTTAAAACTGACGCCCAAAGATATCAGACAAGGAAAACAAACAATGAGCCCTAGAGCTAATTCCCCCAGAACTGTCCCTGCCTACTTGCCCGGCTCTAGGCAGTCAGTGGCAACTGAGCGCCAGTCCCTCCCTATGTATAAGTGATCACAGAGACAGAACAAGACAAAAAATACCACAAGGAAAGGTCAGACCGTAATAGGTCAAAACTGGAGATAGCAGATAAAATACAAAGTAAGCGAGCAAAGTCAGAGAAAGATAAGTCAGAGAAAGGTAAGTCAGAGGTCAGAGAAAGGTAAGTCAGAGGTCAGAGAATCAAAACAGCAAACAGGTAAAACACTTAGCCAATGTCACTTAGCAATGTCAGAGTGATGTCAGGGTCCTGGTCCAGGGTGGGATTGGACCAGACCTCAGGCACTCAGAGCACACAGATTACAGGCTTACTGAAAGGAATGAGAGTGGTGAGAGGATCTGTTATTCACACCCAGGTCACACCGTCTCCAGCACAGAATAAATTCAGCAAACAGGTGTGATGGAATTCAATCAACACTGCAAGGAAGGAATAGAGCCAGCAGCACATCCTCCACCGCACACTATGCATAGAGGCTGGCGCTGAAGGTCACATGGGTGGTCACACGTTACAAACAGTTTGAGAAATGCAGCTGCAGTCTACAGCCTGTAAAAAAAATAGCAAACCAGGGACAAGGTTGGTGTCTTGAATTAATAATAAAAGAAGATTTAACCCCTTAAGGACAGAGCCTGAAATGGCCTTAATGACAGAGACAAATTTTATGAATATGACCAGTGTCACTTTAGTCATTAATAACCTGGGAATGCTTTTACCTATCCGGCTGATTCTAAGATTGTTTTCTCGTGACGTATTGTACTTTACATTTCTGGTAAATTGGAGTCGATACTCATAACGAATCTTTATGAAAAAAACCCAAATAATGTGAAAAATGTGAAAAATGCATTTTTCCAACTTTGAAACTTTTTTGCTTATACGGAAAGTGGTTATACTACATAAATTATATATTAAATAGCATTAGCAACATGTCTAATTTATGTTGGCGGCATTTATTAAACGATCTTTCATTTTTTTTAGACAATAGGAAGCTTAAAACATTAGCAGCAAATTTCCAAATTTTCAGTAAAATTTCAAAATCAGATATTTTTAGGGACCTGTTCAGGTTTAAAGTGTATTTGAGGGGCCTGTATGTTAGAAAGCCCCACAAAGCACCCCATTTCAGAAACTGCACCCCCCAAACTCTGCAAAAGCATATCCAGAAAGTGTTTTAACCCTTTAGGGGAGTCACAGAAATAAAAGCCAAGTGTGTAAGAAATTTGAAAATTTTAATTTTCTGTGCAGAGATTTTATTGTAATCCAATATTTTTCATACAACAAAACACAGTAATCACTGAACTCAAGGAGAACAGCGAAAAAAATTCCAATGAAGTACTCAATCAAGAGTCTCCACTGATGCCCCCAAAAATTTAAATATGCAAAACAAGAGTCCGTGGAGCCTCAGTTACGAGTCTCAAAACACGGGATAGCCAGATATCTCTAGCCTGTTGCCAACGGGATGCCTCCATGATGGGGAGAGCACCACACCACCCTGATAAATAACCCCTTAAGTCCCACTCGGTTGCGAGTATTGGAACATAGACAGGGAAACAACAGGGTGGCCCCTTTTGTCAATGTCTAACTCAAGGTGCGAGTATTGTGATCATGACAAGGGCTTGCAAAGGCAGGCTTCCACCCACAGACAGCCGTTTCGGGGTTTTTGCCCCTCGTCAGTGTGGGGTAGGATTCTGGCTAGTTGAGGCAATGAAAAATCAACCAACAAAACACAGTAATCACTGAACTCAAGGAGAACAGCAAAAAAAAATCCAATGAAGTACTCAATCAAGAGTCTCCACTGATGCCCCCAAAAATTTAGATATGCAAAACAAGAGTCCGTGGAGCCTCAGTTATGAGTCTCAAAACACGGGATAGCCAGATATCTCTAGCCTGTTGCCAACGGGATGCCTCCATGATGGGGAGAGCACCACACCACCCTGATAAATAACCCCTTAAGTCCCACTCGGTTGCGAGTATTGGAACATAGACAGGGAAACAACAGGGTGGCCCCTTTTGTCAATGTCTAACTCAAGGTGCGAGTATTGCGATCATGACAAGGGCTTGCAAAGGCAGGCTTCCACCCACAGACAGCCGTTAGTGGGTGGAAGCCAGCCGTGGGTGGAAGCCTGCCTTTGCAAGCCCTTGTCATGATCGCAATACTCGCACCTTGAGTTAGACATTGACAAAAGGGGCCACCCTGTTGTTTCCCTGTCTATGTTCCAATACTCGCAACCGAGTGGGACTTAAGGGGTTATTTATCAGGGTGCTGTGGTGCTCTCCCCATCATGGAGGCATCCCGTTGGCAACAGGCTAGAGATATCTGGCTATCCCGTGTTTTGAGACTCGTAACTGAGGCTCCACGGACTCTTGTTTTGCATATTTCAATATTTTTCATAATTATAAACCTATTACCAGAGAAATGCACCCAAATAATTATTGCCCCGTTTCTGCAGTTTATAGAAATACCCCATATGTGGCCCTATTGCGCTATTTGACGCAACCACAAGCCTCAGATATAAGGGAGCGCCTAGTGAATTTCAACGCCTCCGTTATATTTGGTCATTTTTGACTGTACCACTTCAGGTTGGCAGAGGCTCTGAGGTGCCAAAACCTAAAAAACACCCCTAAAGGGACAGCATTTAGAAAACTACACCCCTCAAGGAATGTAACAAGGGGTGCGGTGAGCATTTGGACCCCACAGGTGCTTCACAGATTTTCCAAACAATATGGCGTGAAAAAAGAAAAATTTATTTTTTACACTAAAACGTTGTTCTAGCCTTCAATTTTTCATTTTTTTAAAGGGATAAGAGGAAAAAAATACACAAAATGTGTAGCGCAGTTTCTCCCGAGTACGGAAATACCCCACATGTGGCGATAAAGTGCCAAGGGGGCGCAGAACGAGCCTCCAAAGGGAAGGAGCGCCAATTGGCGTTTGGAAGCTGAATTTCACTGGAAAGGATTTCAAGGGCCATGTCGCATTTACAGAGCCCTCGTGCTGCCAAAACACTGGAAACCCCCCACAAGGGACCCCCTTCTGGAAACAACACCCCTCAAGGAACCTAACAAGGGGTGCAATGAGCATATGGACCCCACTGGTGACGGGCACAATTGTGGAACAATGTGACATGAAAGGGAAAATTTTCATTTTTTCACTTTCATGGCACAAATGTGCCCGTCATTAAGGGGTCCATATCCTCATTGCACCCCTTGTTAGATTCCTTGAGGGGTGCAGTTTACAGAATGGTGTCACTTGTGGGGGGTTTCCAGTGTTTTGGCAGCACAAGGGCTCTGTAAATGGGACATGGCGTTCATCATCCATTCTGGCCAAATCCAACCTCCAAAATCCAAATGACGCTCCTTCCCTTCGGAGGCTTGCCCTGCACCCACATGGCGCTTTATGTCCACATGTGGGGTATTTACGGACTCGGGGGAAATTGCTCTGCACATTTTGTTTTTTTTTTCTCTTTTAACCCATTGTGAAAATGATAAATTCAAGGCTAGACCAACATTATAGTGTAAAAAATGTAATATTTCATTTTCACGCCACATTGTTCCACATTTGTGCCCGTCACCAGTGGGGTCCATATGCTCACTACACCCCTTGATACATTTCCTGAGGGGTGTAGTTTCCATAATGGGGTCACTTGTGGGGGGTTTCAACTGTCTTGGCAACACAGGGGCCTTTTGAGTGCAACATGGCCCCTCGAAATCCATTCCTTCCAAATCCAGCCTTCAAAAACCAAATGGCGCTCCTTCCCTTCGGAGGCTTACCCTGCACCCGCATGGCGCTTTATGTCCACATGTGGGGTATTTCCGTACTCAGGGGAAATTGCGCTACACATTTAGTGTTTTTTTTATCTTTTAGCCCCTTAAGATTAATGATTTAGAGTAAAAATTTTACAAAAATTACACTAAATGTTGGTCTAGCCTTGATTTTTTCCATTTCCACAAGGGGTTAAAAAAGAAAACGAACACAAAACGTTTAGGGTAGTTTCCCCTGAGTACGAAAATACCCCACATGTGGGCATAATGTGCCATATGGGCACAGGGCAAGCCACCAAAGGGACAGAGCGCGATTTAGAGGCTGGAATGGAGGATGGAGGCCATGTCGCAATTACAAAGCTCCTGTGCCGCCAGGACAGTAGAAACCCCCCACAAGTGACCCCATTCTGGAAACTACACCCCATAAGGAATCTAACAAGGGGTGCAGTGAGGATATGGACCCCACTGGTGACGGGCATTTACGTAGAACATGTGCCGAGAAAATAAAAAATACAATTTTTTTCATTTTCACGTCCTAAATGTGGCCGTCACCAGGGGGCCATATCCCCGCTGCCCCCCTTGTTAGATTCCTTATCGGGTGTAGTTTCCAGAATGGGGTCACTTGTGGGGGGTTTCTACTGTCCTGGCCGCACAGAGGCTTTGTAATTGCATCATGGCATCCTCTAATGGGAATGGCGGCCATACCTACTTAGCTGGGGAAAAGGGACAATTCTAATTTATTTGGGGGTATTAGGCCAATTGTTGGTTTATAAGGTTGAAAATGACAGGTGTCCATCAAATTCAACCTGTGTTGACCCAGAGGAAGGCAAAAAACCCTCGTGAGGCAGACGACAGTAGCCTCATCACTGGGAAAAATTCCTTCCTGACTCCATAATGGCGACCAGAATAATCCCTGGATCAACGTGACCCCTGAAATAGGAATAAGGGACAAAATTTAGATAATGTGGAACCCCAATGACGTGTGGTGCGCCTTGGAGCGATCCAGTATGCAGAGGCCGGGGGGATCAGGACAGGTGTCACACTGGAAAATGGTGTCCTTCCTGATCCCCCTGTTACGCCACACTCTACACTTCTTCTGGGGTCTCCCTTTCTCCAGTGTGGGGGACGTCACCTGGAAAATGTTGCCCTGGTGCGATACGGGGTCCTTCATATCCAGAAGCGCTGGGTCCGCTCCATGGCTGCTAAATATTTGGGCTCTATTGCTACTTCTGATATGTTCGGATCGTGGCGCAAGCTACAGTAGCTCAGGCAGCGAGGGACCGGAAGAGGGGGTGCTGGTATAAAAGTTATCCCCATACAGGTGGTAACCTTTATCCAGCAGTAAGAAGATCAGTTACTGGACAATCTTCCCACTTGCTCTGAGGATGGGGGGGAGGGGGCATCTGGGGGCATCTGGGGCTGGATTCGGGTGTCCCTTCCTACATACACTCTAAGGGTACGTGCACACTGGGGAATCGCGACAGATAATCCTTCGTGCATTCCGCAGTTGGCACCCGCCGGCGGTGCATTCCGCTCTCCGTCCAACGTATTCATTCTTTGGATGGACGATGGAATCCGCCTGTGCATAGAATGGAGTCTATGACACGGGTAGAGACACGCGCCCGCATTAGTCCGCCGGCGGGTGCCAGCTGCAGAATGCACAAACGGTTATCCTTCACCATTCCGCAGTGTGCACGTACCCGAAATCTGTAAGAGTACCCTGAGGTACGCTCACAGAGTTTGTAGAATTTCACGCCATATCGCCATCTCTTATTGGGACGGTACTGGCGGAAAAGACGTGTCTGGGGGGCAGCGTACGCTACGCTACCCCCCAGACATGTCACTGGATGATGAGGATGATGAGGATGAATGGAGTAAAGAAGGATCCCCCCCATTCATCCTCACTGGCTGTTTCGGTGTCGGAGGCAATAATAACGTATGCGTCTGATACCGAAAACACCCTGGGGGCCATCTTTATACGGGGATTGGTATATGGGGTATGTAGTGGTGTAGTGTCAAACTTTATTCAGTGTAGTGTGGTGTAATGTAGTGTTTTTTACGTGTTTTTTTTACAGTTAGTATAAAAAAAACCTACGCCAACAAAGACAGTTGCTGATAAATGTCGCACTTATGTGCGGCACTTATCAGCGGACCGTGGCAGTAGGATATAGAAAAAAAACACCCTACGCCAAAAAGGAGGAGTTGCTGATTAGCAGCGCACTGATCAACACTCAGCGGCGATAGGGTGCGGAAAATAGAAAAAAAAACAACTTTTTCTACATTCTGAACATCCCTGTAGCTGCTGATAAGTGTATTACACATATCAGCCACTAGGGGGCAGCAGAACGCAAAATCCGGAAAAAGACGAGGCTGGAGCCGAAAATAGCTGAAAAAAGCTGATGGGGACCGCCGGAAAGAGCCGAAGACCAAATGAGAAGACGGAGGACGCCGCGAACCCGGAAGATGCCGATTAGGACCCCGGGACAGGTGAGTAATGTACAAATACCTGTTCTGGACCCCTCAGCTACCTAGCTGAGGGGTCCAGAGCAGGTATTTACTATTTTGGGCGACTCTGATCGCCGTGCCACCGGCCCGATCGCCGTGAACGGCCGGCCGGTGGCACCGTGACCACCATTACTTTTTACAGTAATGGCGGTCGGTGCCGTCCTCTGACGGTTTCAATCGCCGCTATTGGCTGATCTGAATTGATCAGCCAATAGCGGCGATCGTAAGCACGGGGGGTGTTAACCACCCCCCGTGCCGAGAAGCTAAGATGGCCTGCTATGATTTATAGCAGGCCATCTTCCCCGATCGCTGTGTGCAAACACGCAGCGATTGGGGAAACATTTACACCCTGATGCGCTAAGTACCAGGGCGCGAGGGCGTTAGTTTACGCCCGATGTCGTTAAGGGGTTAAACATAAAACATTCAGGCTTGGGCTATGTTCACACACAGTATTTTTCCTCAGTATTTTGCAACCAAAACCCGGAGTGGATTGAAAACACAGAAAGACTATGTTCACAAACTGTTGAAAATTAATGGCTGGCCGTCATTTAACCCCTTAAGGACAGAGCCTGAAATGACCTTAAGGACCTGGCCAATTGTCACTTTTGAGTTTTTTGTTTTTTCCTCCTCGCCTTCTAAGACCCATTACGCTTTCATTTTTCCACCTACAGGGCCACGTGAGGGCTGGTTTTTTGGGGGGCCTCCATGTTTACGTAATGCACTTTACCGTAAAACTGGCATTTTTCCTTTATTCAATAGGTCGGTCTGAACACGGTGATATGCAGGTTTACTAGGTTTTCTTACGTTTTACTATTTTTATTAGCAGTGAAACTTTTTTTTTTTGCAAATAGGCATATTTAAAATGGTCCTATTGTGACTCCTATAGCGCACTTTTTTTTCATTTACGTATGGGGCGTCATTTTTTTCGTCATGATCTCTAGTTTTTATTAGTAAAAAATTTTTCTACATCAAACGTATTGATTGCTTTTTATAATTTTTTTTATCCATAAAATGTCATAAAAAAAGCAATCTCTGCGTTTTTTTACGGCTTTTTGTTCACGCCGTTCACCGTGCGGGAATAATATTGTTTTATTTTAATAGATCGGACGATTACGCATACTACGGTATATAATATGTTAATTAACTTTATTACTTTTTATGTGTTTTATGTATGAAATGGGAAGGGGGGTGATTTTCACTTTTATTGGGGGAGGGGCTTTGGGGCACTTTGTAAAACTTTTATTTATTTATTTTCTTACACTTTTATAGTTCCCTTAGGGAACTATCACATACATACATTAGATCAGTAACACTGATCCCTGCTATGCCATAGCATTGCAGGGATCAGTGTTATCTGCGATTTTCTGATTCAGCCTGCCTGTGGCCTGTGGCAGGCTGAATCAGAGGACCGAGCAGACGAGTGCATGGAGGTAAGGAGAAGACCTCCGGCAGTCAGAAAATGCGATCGGGACCCCTGCAGACATGCTGCGGGGGTCCTGATCGCTAAGTGACCGGAGATGCTCCGGTCACCTATACTTAAACGCCGCGGCATTTAAGGGGTTAATGTCGGGCGGCCGCGAGATCGCGGTTGCCCGCCATTGAGGATGAGGGCCTGGCTGCATATAGCAGCCGGTCCTCACCCGCTATGGGGCGGGCTCAGCTCGTGAGCCCGCTCCGTAGCACGGGACCGCGCCAGGGCGCACATTTACGCCCTCCTGCCTTAAAGCCCAGGCAGCGGTCCTTAAGGGGTTAATGGCAAATAACGTTTTATAATAACAGTAATTATTTGCCAATAAAAGGGGACCATCCACTAAGTGTGTGTGAACATATACTTGTGTTTTTAATCCACTCCTGGTTTTGGTTGAAAAACATTGACCAAAATACTATGCAAACATGTATACAAAGTTTCAGAAAGATTTTTGTGCAAAAAGCTGAACATATGTGACCCGGCAGGTTTATGAGCTGACACATAGAAAAAGCTGAATTTCCATTCTAGCCCGTGCAGCTCAATCTCTAAACCCTGGAGACTCATTTCACAGCTGAGACTGAATCGCATGCAGCTTTACTTAACATGAATAAAGGTGAAAGTCATAGAATGGTAACCGAGATCCGGCACCTGCAATTCTCAAAGAATTCTGTAACCTGACCTGAAATTCTTTGTGCACAGTAGCTCATAAAACATCAAACCAGTGTTATACGAAGTCCAAATGTCTCATGAAAGCCTTCTATCACATTATCCCGACATGTTATCAATCAGAAGGTCTCATTTATCAGGGTCACCTCTTATAGACTTAAAGGGAATCTGTCAGCTCCTGGGCCCTACCTGAGGTGATGACAGTGTGCTTTAGCTGGCAGTTCCCTAGTAAGCATGGTACCTTTTGGTAATTTGTCAGTGGAATGGACTATGTGTAATCTCAGGTCTCCTACTTTAATGAAGAGTCAAAGAGGAGTTGTGGCTCAGTGTTTGTGCCACACTCTGGTCACCTCACTACTGCCTTCTCTTCCCTCCTCTTCATGAATAATCAATGCTGCCCGTCCTCCTACTCGCTCAGCTGTCAGCCGGTGTCTCTGATTGCAGATCAGTCCTCTGTAGGAAGTTTATATCTGAAAGAAATTCAGATATAATTGAAAGCGACTCTGTACCCACAATCAGACCCCCCAAACCACTTGTACCTTCAGATAGCTGCTTTTAATAGAAGATCTGTCCTGGGGTCCGTTCGGCAGGGGATGCAGTTATTGTCATAAAAACAACTTTTAATCGTGCAGCGCTGTGTCTAACGGTCGGGGCTTACATTTGTATATGCATAAGGCTGGCACACCCTCTCTGTCCTTCCTCCCCACCCTCCTCATCATTAGGAATGCTCCATCCAGATTGCCTCCTATTCCCCACCTGTGTGTATAATGAACATGGGCTGGATCGTTAATACACCTGTGCAAAGCTCAAACAGCAGTAAATGTTACTGGATCATTCCCAATGATGAGGAGGGTGGGGAAGAAGGACGGAGAGGTGGTGCCAGCCTAATGTATATACAAATGTAAGCCCCGGCCGTTAGACACAGCGCTGCAGGATTAAAAGTTGTTTTTATGACAATAACTGCATCCCCGTCCGAACGGACCCCAGGACAGATCTTGGATTAAAAGCAGATATCCAAAGGTACAAGTGGTTTGGGGGGGACAGATTGTGGGTAAAGAGTCGCTTGAATCTCTGAGCCCAAATGTGTAGGAGCTGTGGTCTAGGGGTAAGTCACCTGTCTGGAGACCACCACCAGTAGTTCATTCTTTGGTTCAAATCCCCTGCTGGAAATTAAATATTATTATTATTGTATCATTTCATTTTTAAAAGTGCAAAGAATTCCCAATCAAATCCAAATTCCTTTTTTAATACAATGAAAATAGTATTAAAAATACTAAACTAATTTGGACCTGATTGGACACATTTAGGCTATGTTCACACTACGTACGATTCCGGCCGTAGTTCGTACGCCGCCGTACATGTGCAGCTGAAACTACGGCCGAGGGAAACATCGACATGCGGCCAGATGCGTACGCACCGCGAGCATACGCCCGTAGTACAGTCATGCTTCCCTTGCTTGTTTCGAAGCGATCTGAGGCAGGTCATTTACTTGGAAATCTTCGCCCAGCCCAATAAAACACACAGAACCTTTTGGATCGAAAAATCAAGTTTAATTTGGCTGAAATAAGTACTTCGTACGGGACTGCATGGAAATCCACGGCCGTGAGTTGGAACAGTTACGTCCTCAAACAATGGTCTTGTTCATTTTTCGCGGCGGCGTATACGATCCAGCCATAAGTTCATACCTGGTGTGCATTGTGCGGCCGTATATCATATACTTTCAAGCGAACGCATCAACCTCAAAACTACGTGCGTATATTCACGGTTCGCACTACGGACGGAATCGTATGTAGTGTGAACATAGCCTTAAAATACATGATACAATAATGAGAAAAAAATAAGTGATCAAATCTCATTTCCATCAGGGGATTTGAACCAAAGAAATAACTGCTGGTGGTCTCTGGACAGGTGATTTACCTCTAGACCACAGCTCCTACACGTCAGGGCTCAGAGATTTAATCATATCTGATTCATATCAGTCCTCTGTTGGCTGATAGCTGAGCGAGCAGGAGGCCGGGCTCATGAAGAAGATGGAGGAGGAAGCAGTGGTGAGGCATCCAGAAATGCTGAGCTGCAACTGCTCTTTGAATCTTTATAACAGTAAGAGACCTAAGATTGTGCATAATCCACTGCACAGACAAATTACCAAAAGGCTATAAATAAGGCAAAAACGTAAACTACATATATAGTATATATCTATAGTTATATATTTTGCAAATAAATAAATACCGTGTTTTTCACTTTATAAGATGCACCGCATGGAAGCCGTCCTGCCCGCCCCCTGTATTGCCGCTCACTATGCATATGCATAGTGAGCGGCCCTGAGCAATCTCCTCCGCCCGGAGAGATGATTGCTGTCCTACTTACCTGTCCGCCGGCCCCAGCAGCTCCTCTCCCTACACTCCGGTCTCCCCTCATGCTTCGGGCTGCAGGTCACTTCCGGAACACAGGCAGCGTCTCTATCCCGCTGCCTGTGCCCGGAGCATGAGGGGAGACTGGAGTGTCTGGAGAGGAGCCGCTGGGGCCGGCGGACAGCTGAGTAACCTGTTTTTTTGTTTTTTTTTCTGGTCGCAGGGGGGATTGGCTACTATGGGGGCACTGTATGGGGGCATTGGCTACTATATGGGGGCACTGTATGGGGGCATTAGCTACTATATGGGGGCACTGGCTACTATATGGGGGCACGGGCACTGTATGGGGGCATTGGCTACTATGGGGGCACTGGCTACTATGGGGGCACTGTATGGGGCATTGTCTACTATGGGGGGCACTGGCTACTATGGGGGCATTGGCTACTATGTGGGGGCATTGGCTACTATGGGAGGCACTATATGGGGGCATTGGCTACTATGTGGGGGCATTGGCTACTATAGGGGGGCACTGTATGAGGGCATTGGCTACTATAAGGGGGCACTGTATGGGGGCATTGGCTACTATGGGGTGGCACTGGCTACTATGGGGGCATTGGCTACTATATGGGTGCACTGTATGGGGGCATTGGCTACTATGTGGGGGCATTGGCTACTATGTGGGCACTATATGGGGCATTGGCTACTATGTGGGGCACTATATGGGGGCATTGGCTACTATGTGGGGCACTATATAGGGGGATTGGAAAAATACGGTAAATAAATATAAAATCGCCTTCAATTCCTGTTCTCCATCAGGCACTTACATCAGACAGGTTCATATTACGGCAATCCTCTTTCCTAGTGCTGAATATGGAGGCTGAGCTGAAAAGGAAGAAATCATCAGGTGTAGATAGTGACGGTCACATGGGAGCCCGTACAGTCATAGACAGCAGCGCTACATACACCAAATACAGCAATATATATAGAGAGATGGATGGAGGAGATGAGGCAGCGGGAGACGGATGACAGGTCTCTGGGGATGGATGTATCCAGGGAAAAACAGAATAAGAAATATAAAAATAATAAGTACACAGGATGATTGACAGGAAAATACATGATAATGAGGATGATGTAAAACGTGGATAAGTACTAGGCATTAATGTATCAGGAAATCTGCCAATGAATGTATCAGGAAATCTGCCAAACAGTCTAGAATTTTTCTAAAAGTTTGGTTCGGCACAAACTTGACCCTTAGGTGACTCGATGTGACCAAATCTGCTATAATAGCATCAGCCACATGGCACCAATGATTAGGAGGAAGGAAGAAAGGGTGATATGACTATGATGATATGGGTCGCACATTGATCTCTGCAAACAGCTCTCAGCCAATCAGGAAGCAGGATAGGGATGATGTCAGAGCCATAATAATGTCTATGATACTAACCTGCAGGAGACTCTGATCACTTATCTGATGTATTATTTTCATCTGTGCTGACATTTTGGGGGAGTTTTATATTAATATGCTAATTAGGCAGAGTTGTGAACCGGTTGCCGGTGCTTTGCCCCTCAGAGCTTTCATCTGTCCATCCTGCCCCTCACCCTTGTGGCCTCAGGCTGCTCTCTGCCTCTGCTATCTCTTCCAATGTTCTTTTAGAGTTGAGAGGAAATGCTGGAGGGCTAATGTGTGTGTGTGTGTGTGTGTGGGGGGGGGGGCTACTATATGGATGCACAGAGGGGCCTGTCTGCTATCTGGATGTACTGAGGAGGGCCTGACTGCTATCTGGATGTACTGAGGAGAGCCTGACTGCTATCTGGATGTACTGAGGAGGGCCTGACTGCTATCTGGATGTACTAAGGAGGGCCTGACTGCTATCTGGATGCACAGAGAAGATCCTGACTGCTATATGGATGCACAGAGGGGGGCCTGACTGCTATATGGATGCACAGAGGAGGGCCTGACTGCTATATGGGGACACAGAGGGGGGCCTGACTGCTATATGGGGACACAGAGGGGGGCCTGACTGCTATATGGGGACACAGAGGGGGGCCTGACTGCTATATGGGGACACAGAGGAGGGCCTGACTGCTATATGGATGCACAGAGGGGGGCCTGACTGCTATATGGATGCACAGAGGTGGGCCTGACTGTTATATGGGGACACAGAGGGGGGCCTGACTGCTATATGGATGCACAGAGGAGGGCCTGACTGCTATATGGGGACACAGAGGGGGGCCTGACTACTATATGGATGAACAGAGGGGGGCCTGACTGCTATATGGATGCACAGAGGTGGGCCTGACTGCTATATGGGGACACAGAGGAGGGCCTGACTACTGTATGGATGCACAGAGGTGGGCCTGACTGCTATATGGGGACACAGAGGAGGGCCTGACTACTGTATGGATGCACAGAGGAGGGCCTGACTGCTATATGGGGACACAGAGGTGGGCCTGACTGCTATATGGGGACACAGAGGAGGGCCTGACTGCTATATGGGGACACAGAGGGGGGCCTGACTGCTATATGGATGCACAGAGGAGGGCCTGACTGCTATATGGGGACACAGAGGGGGGCCTGACTACTATATGGATGAACAGAGGAGGGCCTGACTACTGTATTGGGGCACAGATGGAGACAGTCTCTGATACACATCAGCCTTTCAAACTTGCCTATATAAATCATGATCCAAATCTAAAACACAAAAAAATGCAACAGCTCACCGCAATGGCAAGATGTAGACCCACTACAGACATAAAAATAGTTAAAAGCAGCCCCCCCAACTGCTAAGAAAAAGGTAGCCTCATACTCGGGGCGGACCCTACACTGTACTATGGCCTCTCCATGGCGTATGATACGCCTATGCTCTGGGCATGCAAGATCCAAATCTTGACAAGGGAAAGCTGATCCCTCCGTAACCTTTCAACCACCACCCCTCATAGCCCCAGTAAATAAAACACTGACCATGGTTTTGGAAAATTTTGGCCACAGCAGCCAATTTTATTGACAAACAAATAATCAACATGAACAATAAATAACAATAACTCTACTATCCCTATACTTAAACGGGAAGGAGGTCCTTGAGGCTAAAACATAACCGGCCACCCATCGGTTAAACCAACCGTCTATATTACTGTTACCACTGACCCCCAGCCGGTTCCCCCAGGCTCAGGAGCCCTACCCAGTTCAAAAACACACTGGCCGATTATCCATAACCCCAGATTACTCCCCGGGACACCACCCAGTCAGGAGCCCACAATCCTCATGTCCCCAGATGATCCAACATACAACCAAGGGGAAATAGGGGTGCACCTCCCCACGTGTCCCCCTTATTTTCCATTTTTTCCAACCCCAAGGACCCCCTAACCCGCCAACCGCTGCTATGACAAAAACAACCCTCCCCGCGCCACCCCCGCTAACCCGACAGAAACCCCCCCCCCAGTCCACCAACGAAACAGAGTAAAAAAGGGGAGGGCGGGCGGGACTCTTCACTGCTGCTCCGTGTGAGGTAACTGACCCCAACCCGGAAGAGCCTCTTATTATATACCTTTCCCCACCCCAGTACCTCCCCCTAGCAACTCCCGCTCAAGATCCATCTCTCCTATTAACCCCCTCCGTGCCATTTCCCCTGTCATGTAGGCCTCCCTTAAACTTCGTCTCGTCCGGCCTTCTCTTGACAAGGGAAAGCTGATCCCTCCGTAACCTTTCAACCACCACCCCTCATAGCCCCAGTAAATAAAACACTGACCATGGTTTTGGAAAATTTTGGCCACAGCAGCCAATTTTATTGACAAACAAATAATCAACATGAACAATAAATAACAATAACTCTACTATCCCTATACTTAAACGGGAAGGAGGTCCTTGAGGCTAAAACATAACCGGCCACCCATCGGTTAAACCAACCGTCTATATTACTGTTACCACTGACCCCCAGCCGGTTCCCCCAGGCTCAGGAGCCCTACCCAGTTCAAAAACACACTGGCCGATTATCCATAACCCCAGATTACTCCCCGGGACACCACCCAGTCAGGAGCCCACAATCCTCATGTCCCCAGATGATCCAACATACAACCAAGGGGAAATAGGGGTGCACCTCCCCACGTGTCCCCCTTATTTTCCATTTTTTCCAACCCCAAGGACCCCCTAACCCGCCACCGCGAGCACTTTGAACACCTCAAACGTGAGAGCTCCTCCACAGACCCAGGGCCCTTTCTATTCCCTCTTGCAACGCCAATGCCCACAGGTCCGTCCCAACCGCATTCAAGTGAACGCCATCACCCAACCAATAATCCACAGAACACTCCTCCAAATCCCGGTGCCGCACAGCCACTCCCCCGTTCCGAGACACAAAAGCACTCACCGCTCGATTCACCTTGATGCGAGCCTTATTAAGCTTCTCAACCGACCTGGCCACCCGCCACGTTTTTCTAGGCACAATGTCCGACCAAACCACCAGCACCCCTGGAAATGTCCTCCAGAGGCGCAAGAGGTCGTAGCGCACATCCCGAATCAATTCGCGGAATGGACGAACCCCCAGATCATTACCTCCAATGTGCAACACCAAGATATCCGGGGGCCTGTCCAGTCGCGCGAAACAGTGAAACTCCGGCAACACGCGATTCCACAACATACCCCCCTTGCCAAGCCAGCGCACCACAGCCACCTGCCTAGGAAAACCAAGCTGCCGTCCCTCCGGGCGAACCTCGGCTCGCTGCGTGCCTCGAGTCACGTAGGAATGACCCATAATCCAAACCAACACCGGGCCAGCATCTGTGAAAACACACGCACCAAGAAACAACAAAAAAAAGGGGGAGGGGGAGGGGGGGGGGGGTACAGGAAACAATCTGTTACTTCACAAAAAAGATCCGCCCCACCCCCACCACCCCCTCCAAAAAACAACACAACTCTAAACAGACACCAAATGAGGCCTAATATAAGAGCGATAGCGCCCCGACTCCCATCTACCTATACGTCTCACCACCTCAGCACTCAATCCCCAACACGCCGCCTCCGTTGCAGCCCCAATTCGGAAGGAATGCGGGGCAAAAGACCCCTCCTCCAGCCCTAAAACACCCAGACATTTCCGGAAAACGGCAGTGAATTGGAAGCGAGACAAAAACGACCCGTCCCCATGCCGCAACAAGGGGCCTTCCGCCTTACCTTGACAGGCAAAAAAGGCCTCAACACACCGTACCGGACACATCCGCGAGCCAGGCACCGCCCGCAACATGACCTCCCTGCCCTTGCCCCGCTGATCGGTTTTCGACCGCCGAATCCGAAAGACCACCTGCTCCCCGTCCAGCCAAACATCCTCCCGCAATATACCACCGGCCCGCCTGACCGACGGCGACACCAACTCCCCCACCCGTAACGCACCAAAAAACGCCCACGAAAAGGCCAATCGAAACAGAACAATTTCCAGCTCAGACCGACAAACAGAAACAAGGCACTCCCCCAACCGTTCCAACAAAGCAAAGGAAACCGGCCGACGCTTGTCGGGCTGCGATTTACCTCTCCGAAAACCCTTCAGGGCCTGGCCCACCAGAAAATTCTTCGTGACATCCCTGAGCCCACGCAGCTTAAAACCAAAAGCCAAGGCGGCCACAAAGCGATTGACTCTGGCAACTGACCAGCCCGCCACCGCCGCCCCACCGAGCCACCCCAACACCGCCAGAACCCGATCATCCTCAGACTGCACCACTCCCCAACCCCTCTCCCACGCCAACCATTCCTCCCAGGCCACAGAGTACGCGCTCCAAGTACCACCTGCCAGCGAATTGCGTATCAGCTCCCCCGCCGTCAGCAGACCAGACTCCACAGATGCAGAGGGCACGCGATCCCTTCTTCCGCCGCCTCTGGAACCAACGACCGGAACCGCTCCCACTGCTGACGAGACAAAGAGTCGGCCACTGAGTTCTGGACGCCCGGCACATGAACCGCCACCACCCAAGAATTAAGGGACAAACAGCGAAGAACTAAATGTCGCAGCAAGCGCACCACCGGAGGAGAGGAAGCCGTCCCGCTGTTAATCGCAGTGACCACCGCCATGTTGTCACAATGGAAGCGAACCTTCCGGTCCCGGAACCTCTCACCCCAAATCACCACCGCCACAACTATGGGGAAAAGCTCCAGGAGAGCAAGGTTCGCCACCAACCCCCCCTCGCGCCAAGCAGCCGGCCATTTCTCGGCACACCACTGGCCCTTGCAGTAGGCCCCGAATCCCACGCCTCCCGCCGCGTCTGTAAAGAGCTCCCAGTCAAAGCTGTCCACAACCGGGGCCAGGACCAACGATCTTCCGTTGTATGTTGCCAAGAACGCCGCCCACACTGCCAAATCGTCCCGTAATTCCTTAGTCACTCTGACAAAGTGATGGGGAGCCTTCACCCCCGCCGTCGCCCCTGCCAACCGCCGACAAAACACCCTCCCCATCGGCATGATTCTGCAGGCAAAGTTCAACTTGCCTAGCAGCGACTGAAGTTCCCGCAATTGTACCTTTCGCCAAGCTTGAGCCCGCCCTATCTCCTCCTTCAGGGCCTCAAGCTTGTCAGCAGGCAACCTGCACTCCATTCGAACGGAATCAATCATGATACCCAGGAATTTGAGCGCAGCCGCCGGACCTTCCGTCTTACCCTGAGCCAGAGGCACCCCGAAATGACCGCACACCCACTCCATGGTCCCGAGCAGGGTTCTACAAATGGGGGAGCCGGGAGGACCGAGGAACAGAAAGTCATCCAAATAGTGAATGACCGACCGCACCCCCGCTAAGTCCCGAACCACCCATTCAAGGAACGTACTAAAGGCCTCAAAGTAAGCGCATGAAAGCGAGCAACCCATGGGAAGACACCTATCAACAAAGAAGGCGCCCTCCCAGAAGCAGCCCAACAAGCGCATGCTCCCTGGATGTACCGGAAGAAGACGAAAAGCGGACTCAATGTCCGTTTTTGCCATCAAGGCCCCCGGGCCATACTCCCGCACCCACCTGACAGCCTCGTCAAATGATGTATACACCACCGAACAAATCTCCGGGTCAATGCCATCGTTGACGGACTGCCCGTGCGGGTGCGAAAGATGATGTATGAGCCGAAACTTGTTCGGCTCCTTCTTGGGGACTACACCCAAAGGGGAAACCACCAGGTCTTCCCAAGGAGGGGACGCAAATGGACCCCCCATCCTACCTAAAGACACTTCCTTGGACAGCTTGTCGGTCACAACGGTGGCGTACTGGTACGCCGACCGCAGGTTACGACGGGAGACAGGGACTACGTGGGAAGGGGAAGGGATAACAAACCCGTCCTCAAAACCCTCAATGAGCAGAGCCGCCTTGGCCCTGTCCGGAAATCTGTCTAAGAAGGGGCGCATCACGGCCACCTTCACCGGAGTCACCCCCTTGGCCAGCACCCCGTCCCCTACCCCTCCTGTAGCACCGTGCAGAGCCGTGGGAGGATCCTCCACACGCGCCGCAGGCGTGACGGAACTTACAGGCCGTCCCATATTTGCACTGGCCGTCATTAAATTGCCAGCACAAACCGGCCTTCCCACCCCCGGACTGCGCAGTTGCGACCTGTGAGCCACTCGCCCCCCCATAATTGGCTGACTGGCCGGCAAAGCCGGCCCCCCCGGGAAAGGGCTGTCCCTGGCGCGATGGCCCCATCACCCGCAGCCAGAGACCAATATCTTTTTGATCCCACTTGATACTAGGGCGAACCGCCTTCCTCTGCCGAAACTGCTCGTCATACCGGAGCCACGCCTGACCCCCGTAGACCCGGTACGCTTCCCCAATAGCGTCCATATAACAGAAGAGCCCCGAGCAATTCTCAGGGTGTTTCTCGCCAATCACGCTCGCCAGTATGGCGAACGCCTGGAGCCAGTTAGTAAACGACTGCGGGATTAGTCGCCACCGGCGCTTTTCTTCCTCCTCCTTCTTAAACTCGAAACGCTTACCCTTATCTAAATTAAATTTTTCTAATGGGAGGAGAGAGAAAATCTCGACGAATTCATCCCGCCAGATTTTCTCCCTCACCTCCTGTTTCAAATGCGCCCCTAGCGGCCCCTCGAAGCAGACATACACCTCGCCCTTTGCTCGGTCGTCTAAACGCACCCAGTCAACCTCCTTCTCCTTGTCCGTCTGAACAGACACCGCCACGCCAGGAGCACCGCCCACGGCTACCCCGCCCTGCACTACCGCGGGCAGACAATCACGCGCAACCCCCGCCCACGCGGCAATCGGAGCTGGCGCAGACCCCGACCCCCCAGCCACCAACGCTTGCGCATCCCCAGCAACCAGCCCGGCCCCAGAAGCTTGCGCAACTGCATCACCCGACCCAACCCCCGCAGGCGCTAACCCTTGACCCGCCACGCCACCCGCCAGTACTGCCCTGAGGCCCGACAGCAATTCTGCCCACCCCACCCCCAGACTAGCCCCGGGACCCACCACCCCCTGAACTGCGGGAACCTGACCCCCCACACCCCCAAAAGCAGGCAAGAAAACAGACAGAGGCATAGTGGACTCACCTGGCTGCTCGGGTGCTGTGGGCCCGACAGCCGGAAGAACTGGATCCAGACGTCGCGGCTCACCGGAGGGGACCCGATCAGGGAAGAAGACATCAGGCAGGACACCGGACTGAAGGGCCCTCTGTTGGGAGACCGAGGCAGGGGCGGACGGCCCCCCACCCGTCGCTAGGCCGTGTGCAGGCAGGGACACTATGGACCGCAGGGGAGCCTGGGGGCGGCTGCTGCTGCTGACGTCATCAGACCTGCGCCCGGCTGCCGACTGCGGCCTGCGCGTCCCATTCCGAGAGGCCCCACCGCTGGCGACTCGTCTGGCCGGGACCCCGGCCCGGTCATCAGCCGGGGAACCCGCCGCAATTCCTGGAGGCTGCTGAAGACTGGACGTGGGGAGGCTGCCCCGGGACGGGGGCGGAGACCTCCCCTGATCCGCAGGGCCCGGCCGCGCCAACGGATTCCTCCCAGCACGGGAGGCCTGGCCCCGAGGGTTGGGGAGAGCCACCCGGCGTGAAGGGTCCCGAAGGGGGCTCCTGCGCCGGCGTCGGGTCCTAGGGGGTGAATCGGGGCTGAGGCGGGCCGGGGGACGGGACTGTCTGGAGCTGCGCAGCCGGGAAGGAGGGGGCGGAGACTCAGCTACACCGGACGGCCCAGCCGGCGGGGAGGATTCCCAGGAGCAGGGAGAAGGCCCGAGGTCGGGGGACACCGCTCCAGAGGGGCCCTGGGCGGCAGGCAGAGGGGAACCTGCCACCGACGGAGCAGCAGAGGGGGTCTCCATAATGGCCTGCATCTGGCTGTCCAGCCAGACGCGATCGGAGGTTGTGGCCACAGCCTCCCGGAGGTGCCGGAGGAGCTCAGGGAGGGAGAGAGACATGATTGCTGCCCACTACCGTGCACCGCCGTCCACCGTCCTCAGCCCACAGGTGCTGCCGCTGGTCTTGCCGCTCTAGCTGCTGCTGACTCTGCACACTCTACACTACTCTTCACTGCTGCTCCGTGTGAGGTAACTGACCCCAACCCGGAAGAGCCTCTTATTATATACCTTTCCCCACCCCAGTACCTCCCCCTAGCAACTCCCGCTCAAGATCCATCTCTCCTATTAACCCCCTCCGTGCCATTTCCCCTGTCATGTAGGCCTCCCTTAAACTTCGTCTCGTCCGGCCTTCTCTATACAAGCTGGAAGCAGGTGTAGATTTGTTGTGCTGGGTGCAGGTTTGGATGGCTCTTTGTGAATTTGACCTGGGAAAAGGGGGCGGGGCCTAAGTTAAGACCAGCGTATGAGTACACCTGTCTTCGTAAATCTCTCCCTAGTGTGTTTCACCAAGTGGCTTTCATGAACGAAGACAGCGTCAGCCGTCCAAACTTGCCTCATTCACCCACATTTTTCTGTTACGTATATCCTCCTGCTCATTTTTCCCTGTGATCCATGGAAAATCATCTGAATTTGCATCCGTATCCCTAGCCGTAAAATGTTGAACTCCTCCTAAAAAAATGTTAGTACTTTGCTTGTATTTGATCCACATCTTTCACGGACGACATGGACATCCGCAAAAAACACAAGTTCCATAGACTTCTATTGGTAATAGGTACCGCGATCACAGTACACACTAGGGCGTCACTTTTTTTTTTTTTTAAGTAATGGATTGTGGATCAAAATTACAAATGACTGTAAGAACAGGCCACTAAAAACCCATGTGCACCAAATTGAACTGTGATGCAGCAAATATGGATAATTTTGCCGGACGTATGTAATGCTGCGTTTACACAAAGCAATAATTCGCCCAATCGATCGTTAAACAATTTTGAAGCAACAATTTGGTTTTTATAACGATCAGCGTTTAGACGAACAAATTGTTAAAAAAATCGTAAGAAAATTCGTAAGAAAAATCATTCTTGCGATCGTTTTTAAGATCGCTCAAGCCCATCTTTTACATAGGGTGAAGCTTTTAAAGACTGTTTACACCAGGGGTGGGGAACCTCCGGCCCGCGGGCCGCATCCGGCCCCTGACACCTCCGGATGTGGCCCGCGGCTCCCCTGTGACATGCGCCGCTCTGGAGGAGAAGGAGTCGACACACACGGCATCCTCCTGTGTCTGTGACAGCTGCCAGGAGGATGCTGTGAGTGCCGGCTCCTTCCCCTCAGAGCGGTGCACATCTTCTGACTCCTGCCCTCCTGTGACGTGCGCCGCGCTGGTGAGGCAGGAGCTGGCACAGACACAGGAAGATGTGTTGTATGTCGGCTCCTGCCTCACCAGCGCGGCGCAGAGCGGCGCACGTCTTGTGACTCCTGCGGGCCGCGCGATGACGTCATTTCATCGCGCGCCGCCTGCAGGAGAAGACCAGCACAGAAGAGAGGAGGGAGAAGAGGACCTGGACAGCGTGGGAGCTGAGGAAAGGTGAGTGAGATGTTTCTTTTTTTCATTTGGGGCAGACACTGGGGGTTAACTAGGCCACCAGGGACATGACTCGGGGGGCGGGGGGGTGTTAACTAGGCTACCAGGGACATGACTGGGGGGTTAACTAGGCCACAAGGGACATGACTGGGGGGGGGGGTTAACTAGGCTACCAGGGACATGACTGGGGGGTTAACTAGGCCACCAGGGACATGACTGGGGGGGGGGGGGGGGGGTTAACTAGGCCACCAGGGACATGACTGGGGGGTTAACTAGGCCACCAGGGACATGACTGGGGGGGTTAACTAGGCCACCAGGGACATGACTGAGGGGTTAACTAGGCTACCAGGGACATGACTGAGGAGTTAACTAGGCCACCAGGGACATGACTGAGGAGTTAACTAGGCCACCAGGGACATGACTGGGGGGGGTTAACTAGGCTACCAGGGACATGACTGATGGGGGTTAACTAGGCCACGAGGGACATGACTGAGGAGTTAACTAGGCTACCAGGGACATGACTGAGGGGTTAACTAGGCCACCAGGGACATGAGAAATGGGACATATTTAAGAGCATCCTGGGTAAATCGTGTGAACTACACATACCATATGGGAATAAACGTAGTAGAAATAAGAGAAATCCAATGTGGTAACTACAGCTGTAAGGGGTGCAATAAATGATAAGAAACAAGCATTCAGACTACTAAAACAAGAAGGTAGTGGGGAAGCATTGAGCAACTATAGACAGAAGAATAGAATGTGTAAAACGCAAATAAAAGAAGCAAAAATAGCAACAGAAAGAAGGATAGCCACCGAAAGTAAAACAAATCCCAAAATGTTCTTCACCTATATAAATAACAAAAGACTTAAAACCGAAAATGTTGGTCCCCTCAAAAATAATCTGGGTGTAATGGTGGAGGGGGAAGAGGAAAAGGCCAATCTACTAAATACATTCTTCTCTACTGTATTCACAGAGGAGAATCCCATAACAGACGATATGACTAGGGATAATGTTAATCCTCCCATAAATCTCACCTGCCTAACACAACAAGAAGTGGGGAAACGCCTTAAAACATTAAAATCCATAAGTCACCGGGCCCAGAAGGTATCCATCCTAGAGTTTTGCAAGAATTAAATACTGTGTTGGACAGACCGTTATTCCTATTATTTAAAGATTCTATTACGACAGGGATTCTTCCACAAGACTGGCGCATAGCTAATGTGGTACCAATATTCAAGAAGGGGTCAAGGAGTGATCCTGGAAACTACAGGCCTGTAAGTCTAACATCTATAGTAGGTAAAGTATTTGAGGGGATTGTAAGAGATGCTATACTGGAGTATCTTAATGAAAACAATCTTGTGACGCAGCACCAGCATGGATTTATGAGGGATCGGTCCTGTCAGACTAATCTGATCGGCTTCTATGAAGAGGTAAGTTATAGACTGGACCTGGGGGAGGCTGTGGATGTTGTGTATCTGGACTTTTCAAAGGCATTTGATACTGTGCCGCATAAAAGGTTGGTCTACAAAATGAGGATGCTGGGACTCGGGGAAAACGTATGCAAATGGGTAAGTAACTGGTTGTGTGATAGAAAACAGAGGGTGGTCATTGATGGAACATATTCAGATTGGGTTTTAGTTACTAGTGGGGTACCACAGGGGTCAGTGTTGGGTCCACTTCTTTTTAATATTTTTATTAATGATCTTGTAGAGGGGCTACAGAGTAGAATCTCCATTTTTGCAGATGATACTAAACTGGGTAAAGTAATCAGTACAGAGGAGGATAATATCATATTACAGAGGGATTTAGAGAAGCTAGAGGCTTGGGCGGAGAAATGGCAAATTACGTTTAATGTGGATACATGTAAGGTTATGCATTTGGGCCATAGAAATAATAAGTACAGTTATGTGCTAAATAATAAAACACTGGGTAAAACTACTTCCGAAAAGGACCTGGGGGTATTGGTGTACAGTAAACTCAACTTTAGTGATCAGTGCCAGGCAGCAGCTGCGAAGGCTAATAAAATAATGGGATGCATCAAAAGGGGTATAGATGCTAAAGATGAGAACATAGTTTTGCCTCTTTATAAATCACTAGTCAGACCACACATGGTATATACTGTGTACAGTTTTGAGCACCAGTATATAAGAAGGACACAGCTGAACTAGAGCGGGTGCAGAGGAGGGCAACAAAGGTCATTAAGGGAATGGGTGGGTTACAGTACCAGGACAGGTTATCACGCTTGGGGTTATTTACGCTAGAAAAAAGACGTCTTAGGGGCGATCTGATCCCAATGTACAAATATATGAATGGACAGTACAGAGATTTTTGTAGTGGTCTTTTTACTCCTAGGTCTGTAACCATGACAAGGGGGCATCCTCTACATCTAGAGGAAAGAAGATTTTACCATCAGCATTGACGCGGGTTCTTTACTGTACGAGCGGTAAGACTGTGGAACTCTCTGCCACATGAGGTTGTCATGGCCGATTCATTAAATAAGTTCAAGGGAGGCCTGGATGCTTTTCTTGAAAAATATAATATTACAAGTTATGGGCATTAGATTTCTGGTGATACGTTGATCCGGGGATTGTTCTGGTTGCCATTGCAGTCGGGGGAGGGGGGGGGGAGTTTCTCCCTGTGGTGGGGCGTTTGTCTTCTGCCCCGTAGGGGTTTTTCGCCTTCCTGGATCAACACAGTAGGATTTTCCTAGGTTGAACCTGATGGACTCTTGTCTTCTTTCAACCTTGTTTACTATGTTACTATGTTACTATGACTGAGGAGTTAACTAGGCCACCAGGGACATGACTGAGGAGTTAACTAGGCTACCAGGGACATGACTGAGGGGTTAACTAGGCCACCAGGGACATGACTGAGGGGTTAACTAGGCCACCAGGGACATGACTGAGGAGTTAACTAGGCTACCAGGGACATCACTAAGGGGTTAACTAGGCCACCAGGGACATGACTGAGGAGTTAACTAGGCTGCCAGGGACATGACTGAGGAGTTAACTAGGCCACCAGGGACATGACTGAGGGGTTAACTAGGCCACCAGGGACATGACTGAGGAGTTAACTAGGCTACCAGGGACATGACTGAGGGGTTAACTAGGCTACCAGGGACATGACTGAGGGGTTAACTAGGCCACCAGGGACATGGCTGAGGGGGTTAACTAGGCCACCAGGGACATGACTGAGGAGTTAACTAGGCTACCAGGGACATGACTGGGGGGGTTAACTAGGCCACCAGGGACATGACTGAGGAGTTAACTAGGCTACCAGGGACATGACTGAGGGGTTAACTAGGCCACCAGGGACATGACTGAGGAGTTAACTAGGCTAACAGGGACATGACTGAGGAGTTAACTAGGCCACCAGGGACATGACTGAGGGGTTAACTAGGCCACCAGGGACATGACTGGGGGGTTAACTAGGCCACCAGGGACATGACTGAGGAGTTAACAAGGCCACCAGGGACATGACTGAGGAGTTAACTAGGCCACCAGGGACATGACTGAGGAGTTAACTAGGCCACCAGGGACATGGCTGGGGGGGTTAACTAGGCCACCAGGGACATGACTGAGGAGTTAACTAGGCTACCAGGGACATGACTGGGGGGGTTAACTAGGCCACCAGGGACATGACTGAGGAGTTAACTAGGCCACCAGGGACATGACTGAGGAGTTAACTAGGCCACGAGGGACATGACTGAGGAGTTAACTAGGCCACCAGGGACATGACTGAGGAGTTAAAGAGTCACTGTCGTATTTTTTTTTTTTGCAGAAATCAATAGTCCAGGCGATTTTAAGAA
Organism: Dendropsophus ebraccatus; assembly: GCF_027789765.1. Classification (NCBI taxonomy): domain Eukaryota; kingdom Metazoa; phylum Chordata; class Amphibia; order Anura; family Hylidae; genus Dendropsophus; species Dendropsophus ebraccatus. The sequence continues at coordinate 227,808,980 of NC_091454.1, forward strand.
ACTTTGTAATTGGGTTTATTAGCCAAATCTGCCATTATCTGCATGTAAAAAGCCTTTTCCCAGGTCCCCCCCCCTCCTTCCTCTTTTTCATCCACTCTGAAAAATCTGAAAATTGTGACTTGTTGCAGGAGACGTCCCCTGTCTGCTCTAGGGAGAGGGGAGGGGGGAGGAGGAAGGAGGGAGTTAGCCGGCAGCAGAAAGCAGATAACAGAGGATTACAGGCACAGAGCTGGGTGACAGCTGTAATCCGAGCTCAGACAGGTCACTGGTGATGGTCAGAACAGATAAGGGGTGAGGGATTTGTAGATTAACTCTTTGTTGTCCTGTTTTGGTCTTTTCTTTAGCTCTCTCCATAGGAGAACAATGAAGACAGGGGGGAGAGCTTCAAACTGCTTTTTAATGATAAAAATGCATTTTTCGGATAATAAACCCAATTACAAAGTTTCTTAAAATCGCATGGACTATTGATTTCTGCAAAAAAAAAAATCACGACAGTGACACTTTAACTAGGCTACCAGGGACATGACTGAGGAGTTAACTAGGCTACCAGGGACATGACTGGGGGGGTTAACTAGGCCACCAGGGACATGACTGAGGAGTTAACTAGGCCACCAGGGACATGACTGAGGAGTTAACTAGGCCACCAGGGACATGACTGAGGGGTTAACTAGGCCACGAGGGACATGACTGAGGAGTTAACTATGCCACCAGGGACATGACTGAGGAGTTAACTAGGCTACCAGGGACATGACTGAGGAGTTAACTAGGCCACCAGGGACATGACTGAGGAGTTAACTAGGCCACCAGGGACATGACTGAGGAGTTAACTAGGCTACCAGGGACATGACTGGGGGGGTTAACTAGGCCACCAGGGACATGACTGAGGAGTTAACTAGGCCACCAGGGACATGACTGAGGAGTTAACTAGGCTACCAGGGACATGACTGAGGAGTTAACTAGGCTACCAGGGACATGACTGAGGGGTTAACTGGGCTACCAGGGACATGACTGGGGGGGGTTAACTAGGCCACCAGGGACATCACTAAGGATTCAAATCAGGTACAAGGGCCATCACAGAGGGTTAACTACAATAGCAGGGGCATTAGGGGAACAATACTTTGCCTTGTTCGGGTGCTGCAAACCCCCGCTACTAACTGCCGCACACGGTATAACATTGAGTGCGGCCCTCGAATGATTTTATTAAGGCCCGACCGGCCCTCGACATGGAAAAGGTTCCCCACCCCTGGTTTACACTAAGCGATTTGCAAATTTTTACCGAGCGATGAACGACGATTTGAGAACATCAAAATGAATGATTTTTCGCTCGTCGCTTGAACGTTTGCTGTGTTTACATGGAACGATTATCGCTCAAATGCCATTGTTATTGCGAAAATAACGTGTAACGTGTAAACGTGTGTTCCGTGTAAACGCAGCATTATACCAAGTGATTTTCATTGGTGAATTGAGTGTCTGCTTTCTAAACTTAGTAGTCGCACTCAACTCCTAGTGTGTTACTGGGATCACTGAATTGAGCGTCCGCCTTATAAACTTAGGCCTTATTCCCACGTTCCACAAAGTAGTCCATAGTTGCGGCATTGTGGTTCATCTTAGTGCACATTCATGCATATAGGGTTATTCATACAGTCCGTTTTAATTTTGATCTTTTCCATAATAAAATAGGACATGTGCCAGTGCGGATTGTGGTTGCGGTACTGATTACAAATAGAAGTCAATGGGATCAGTGTTTTTCCCAGACGTCACGAATATCACATCCTTGAAAAACTTGAAGAAAATCTAAGCAAATTTATTTGATCAGTTCAACATTCTACGGATACGGATGCATATACGGATAATTTCGCACGGATCACAGAGAAAAAAATAGCGGTCGGTTTTGCAGACCAGAGTTTTGCAAAGACAGCTACAGATCTAGAGAGAGAAATAAGGACGGAGAGGATAGGAGGGTGGGTTGTGGCTGGACTGTAGCCGGAGTGATTTCTGTGAGAGCTGTGCAGCCAGTGACCAGTATACAAAGTGAGTTGGTGCTATTTTTGAATTATAGGAAGTCACTGTGTGTACTGTACATTATACCAAGTCACTGGGTGCTGTGAAGACAGGGTTCATTATATCAAGGCAGTGGTTATTGTATTGTATTATCAATCAGTGCAGGGGTGTCAAACTCAAATACACAGTGGGCTAAAATTAAAAAAATTGGACAAAGTCACGGGCCAATCATGATATTTAATGAAGATTGCATGCAGCATTCCTGGCACTGCCTATCCTAAAGTAACTGTCCCCACATGGTAGTTACCCATTATATCCCTCAAGCAGTAGGTAATCCCATAACTGTGCCCCATGTAGTTGCCCCCCCTCCCAATAGTGCCCCACATACTAGCCAGATCTACTATTAGAGACCTACATAGTAGCCAGCCCTGCCGATGGTGTCCCATATAGTAGCCAGCCCCCAAAAGTGTCTTATAGAGTAGCCATCCCTCCCAATAGTGACCCATATAGTAGCCAGCCCCCAACAGTGTCTTATATAGTAGCCAGCCCCCAAAAGTGTCTTATAGAGTAGCCATCCCTCCCTATAGTGACCCATATAGTAGCCAGCCCCCAACAGTGTCTTATATAGTAGTCAGTCCCCAAAAGTGTCTTATAGAGTAGCCATCCCTCCCAATAGTGACCCATATAGTAGACAGCCCCCAACAGTGTCTTATTTAGTAGCCAGCCCTCCCCAATAGTGTCTTATATAGTAGCCAGCCCTTCCCAATAGTGTCTTATATAGTAGCCAGCCCTCCCCAATAGTCTTATATAGTAGCTAGCCCTCCCCAAAAGTCTTTTATGTAGAAGCCAGTCCCTAAAATAGTCTCTTATATAGTAGCCAGCCCTCCCCAATAATGTCTTATATAGAAGCCAGCCCTTCCCCATAGTCTTATATAGTAGCCAGTCCTCCCCATAGTCTCTTATATAGTAGCCAGCCCTCTCCAATAGTCTTACATAGTAGCCAGCGCTCCCCAATAGTGTCTTATATAGAAGCCAGTCCCTAAAATAGTCTCTTTTATAGTAGCCTGCGGCCTACAAGATTATTATATGGGCAGTCTGAGTGGCCATCCGGACCACCCATAATATAATCTGCTGCAAAGTCTGGAGGGCCAGATTTAACACAGCAATGGCACAACGGGCCAGATTTGGCTGCGGGCCAGAGTTTGACATGACTGAATCAGTGGGTCCGAACCCGCCGAGGTTAGGGTTCAGCTGAACCCGAACGCTCAACATCGGATTCTCGCTGTCTGCCCGCTCTGTGCAGTGGGCGGATACAGCGGGAGGACCGCCTGGAAAACTGGGATACAGCCTATGGCTATGGCTGTATCCCAGTTTTCCAGGCGGTCCTCCCGCTGGATCCGCCCACTGCACGGAGCGGGCAGACAGCGGGAATCATTACCAAGGGTTCGGGTTCGTACGAACCTGAACCGAACTCGGTTCGTACCATCCCTAGTCAGTGGGTATTGTGAAGCTAGTGTCTATTATCAGTCACTGGGTATTGTGAAGCTAGTGTCCATTATCAGTCACTGGGTGACACCCCCCCCCCCCAGAAGAAAAAAAAAAAGTTACATCTGTGGCCTGTCCCAACTATTGAGGCACTTGTAGTGGCACTATCCCAAATATACATACCTTTTTTGGCTCCCTCAACCATTCCCAGTTGACCCCCACCCCATTAGGTTACATCCATGGCCTATAGAGGCTCTTGTAGTGGCACTATTCCCCATATAAATAACTTATTTAACTTTCTCAACCATTCACAGGTGAATGCACAGTAAATGACACAAGGTAACCTACTTTTCTGCAACCAATTGCTGCTGGTAGTAGCTTCAGAAGGTTGTTGTACGACAGTTAAAGGACACCATCCTCCTTGATATACTGTATACCTTAGGACAAAATAATTCTATAGCCTTATACTACTCAAGAAACCGCAAAAGATAACATTAAGTTAAGGATAAGTTAAGAGTTAAAAACCACAAGAGTTAGAAAAGAGTTAAAGCGTAACTATAAAATATTTTGACCATTCAGTTTTAGTATGCTTAGGGCATGATAAGAATTTTTGCAGTATACATTAATAACCTAAAATGAACAGTTTTTTAAATACATGAAGCATAAAGTCCCCATTAAGATCTGTCTGGCTCTGACTTATTTCTGCCTTCCTGCTGGACACGCCCCCTCCCTGCAGACCCGTACCTAGTGTACGGACTGTGACAGGAGGATCAGATAACAGCCCTGACACAGAGAGAAACATAAACAAAAAACCCCTCCCCCCCTCCCCTCACAGAGGTGACTGAGCAGAGCTGAGGGTGTTGTGTGTGAGGAGCAGCGCAGGGGAAGAGCTGGATGGAGGGACAAGTGTATCCAGTGCCACCATGACTCCAATGTACTGCATGAGGGAGAGTGGGTGAGTCACTAAGGGGAGGACTACAAGTCCCAGTACAACACAGCTGTAGTCCTTCCATAGTACATATAACATTCACTATCAGATGTCTGCAGCAGGTGCCCCCAACTCCATGGCTGACATTATCCTACAGTGTAATGAGAGCAGATGACTGTATCTAATCCCACTGTGTGTGATACTGTCACGAACACGCGCGCCAACCTGCGCCAGCCCGTGACAAGGGGGAGGGGAGACCTGCCCACAAGAGGCGTAAGGACCTAAAACAAGGGCCAAAGAGGGGAGAAGGACAAGGGGATCTGAGGAATTTGGGGGCTCTGGACTCCCCTGGGTTGCTCTAGCCCTACAGGTCGATTCACCTCACGCACTCATGCTTTTACACCCTGCTCCTGGGCCGTAACTTGAGCGTAAATCGCGACCTGCTGCCTTCCGCACACCCCGACACCCGACACCCACTTGGCCACGAACACTGCCTGCTCGCTGGCCAACACAAATACGACACTTCACTGTATCTGGACCCACCAGTCACTGTCATACACGTGACCCACGGACCGCTGACGGACACACATCCACGAAGCACGCACACAGAACTTTGCTATGTTGGGACCCACCGGCTGTTGTCCTACACATGACCCACCAGCCGCTGTCAGACACCCAAACACAACATACATACACAACTTTGCTGCCACCACCCTATCTATTATGTTACTGGGGAGACAGGGAACCCCAAGAGTGTTCCACTCACAAGCAGACACACCCACATGGTAGAGTAAGCCACCCGGTCATACACTATACGGTCACACTCCGCACATGCACTCTTCCTGGAGATAACTAGGTTCGTTTAGGCTACAAGACAAACCATCAAACTTTTAGGTTTAATGCATTAGAATGGACAGTAATTGGTTACAAAAAGATGGATAACAAAAGACATACAGACACTGCAAACAATGAAAACAAAAGGGATAAATTAAGAAAGTTCTAATACTTAGCACAGGATGCGTCGTATGGGTTCTTCCTTCCCAGGGGATTTGGGCTTAGAAAGTGGTGCACAAACCAATTCGATTGGATCCCCAACTTTGTGACAATTACATGTTCCCTAGGTCTCACTTTTATGTAAGACCTGAAAGGGTTGGGCTGAGGGCGTCACCTGACATCTGTAACACAGCCCCTTTGGGCAGAGCTTCAGCTGCCCCCCTCAGCCCTCAAGGGAACACACTTGGACATATCAAAAAGATACTTTCCCAGGCACCATATCAATGGTACGGGCCCCAGCCCTTCTTCATAATTCATATCTCGCCGTTCTGATTCCTGGCATATCAAACATGATATGCCCCGGACACTCGGAAGGTGAGATACCCCTTATGGCATGATGAGGACAGGTAGACCGGCCATGTTTGGACTCCCCGCGATGTCCTCATCATAACAAACGCTAGGAAATTGGTTCTGTGGCTCTATGTTTTATTTGGAGAAAGTTATGGGAGATTTCATATTCCCATTCCTTTCCTCAAAGAGAGTCCACCCCCTGCTGGCATGGAGTCAGTGAGCCTGCCTCCGAGGTGTGATCTCAACACTCTAGTCACAATCTACTCCGCCATCTTCTTCACAGCTCCATGCTTATTCCCCCTTGCAGAGAGCCTTTTGGTCTTTTGCAAAGGATAAACAGACGGCCGGACTCCAAGCTAATCAATAAGTCCATCTGATTAACTAAAAATGCTATTACACTCAATCTATAAAATATCAATTACAATCTATAAAATATCAATTACAATCTATAAAATATCCACTGCACGAATACATATAAAACACACCACACATAATACCACTATGCATATTCATGAATAGGGTCAGGGCTGTCCATATTCCTCACAGATACCATCTGCTGGAGCTCTGTATCTAATCTGACATTGTGATACTGTATGCTGGGGCTATATCTAATCCTGCTATGTGTGATACATCTGCTAAGGTGCTGGTCAGTGAATGGAGGGACCCAGCCAGGGAGATGAGGGATAGGCCACGCCCACTTTGTCTCAGCCAGAAGAAAAATTCATTTATTCTTCTCAGCCAAACACCTGGTGATATCTCAGCGAGCGCACACGCTATCATCGCAGTTTAGGGCTCTTTTTAAAGGGTAACACATGGGCTTTTTTATGTGAGGAATTTCATTTTTTGGCTACTGAAATTATAGTTACGCTTTAAGTGTATTTTTTTTTGGGGGGGGGGAGTTACATTACTTATATTTTTATGGGGACGTTTCTTAAAGAGACACAGCAAGTGTCCATTAGCTGATTGCTTCCTGATGTTGGCTCAGTGGTTCGCTCTGTAGCCTTGCAGCACTGGGATCCTTGGTTGAATACAGTGGGTGGCCTGGAAATTGCAGTTCTGCGTGAATCCGGCGATCTTTGTTGGTACAACCGATTCGACATGTGAAGGGATGAGTTACAGCTTGTTGGAACAAGACAGATCGGATCAATGTTTCAGTCTACGATTGTGTTGGATCTGGCAGAGGGTGTTATGTGCTGTTTACGAGTGGCTGAAGCGGGTACAAAGTTTCTAAGCCAATTTTAGGAGATGCCTCAGTCCTGGGAAGGAGCCGAGGAACCTATGCAAAGGAGGTTTATTTATTTATATTGCTTTTTAGTAGTATATAGTAGTGCAAGTAATAGTGTTTATAGTTTGTTAACTCTTTCCCCTTTAACTTATCCTAGCAAGTGTGAGACTGGTGTCTCATGTCAAACTGTAAGACAAAAATTAAAAATTTAAATTCAAACTGAAATAAATAAATAAATAAATGGAAGCAGTATCGACAAAAAAACATTAAATCAGAAATTGAATTGAAATGGTTGCAGCACCAGAAGGAGGGTCAGGCCTCCACCTGCAGCAGACACTGATAACGGGATCTGAACTACAGTTCTGTGGGAGAACCGTGGGTTAAAAAAAAAACGTGGGTTGAATAAAAATAATTTAATTAAAAATAATTTAATTAAAAATAATAGAATGAAAAAAAAATAATAATGAAAAAATGTTAATACAATTTTTAAATAAAAAAATAGAAAACTATCAAATAAAAAATGGAATGACAAAAATTTAATAAACTGAATAAAAAAAAAGACAAATATTGTTATTAAACTTGAATTAAAAAATACTTTTTTCAAATGTGGAAGAGTACAATATTTCATAAGAAAACAATTTTAGAATTGTTAGGATGAGTTATAGCATCACACAGTTATAACATTACAGGATTCCTGCCCAATGTGGCTGCATTCAGCCAGGCTGCGCAAGATCAGGGCAGCCTGACAGTGGTTGGCTTGGCGAAGTCGATATGCCACAGGGAGGATGGGATGTTAAGTGATCATTGCAGGACAGATCGATGGAGGAAGGTGATGAGGTGTGTGAATAGTGGCCCAAAATTAGCCTAGGAGGCCAGAGTGTTGTGTCCTCCATTCTTTGCTGCTGCCATTGCGTCTCTTCAGAAAGATCGTTTTCCGTTGAGCAGTGAGGCATATATATACCGCCCTTGGCCGTACTTAGGACTCCAAATGTCTTTGCCGAGGTGCTCTCAATTAGAGGATTTGCCAACCTTATTTTCCAGGTAGCTGTACAGAGCAAGAATTGCCTTATTTGCCAATAAATGGCGACTTGCCACTCTCCATCTTGGTTGGGCACAAGCCAACAGCTCCCTAAGGGACTTGGACTGTACTAGCTGCAATGGGAGAGACTACAGAGACCTGGTCATATTTAGAAATACAGAGCAATCAACTTAGCCAGTAGTCCATTTAGAATGTGTGCGCTGTGAAAACTGGAGCTTGGATCAGGAGGGTAAGTATGATTACTTCTTCCTCTAAGTCTGTACCCCAGGGGTTCAGTGGGGATACATAGCATCCTCACTTAATCCCCTGGGGGCCAGCCTGCTCATTATGATCCCCAAGGGGTTAAGTAGGGTTGCTATGCACCCACACCTAACCCTTTAGGGGCCAGACTGTTCAATCTGCCACCCAAGTGGTTTATTGGATTACCTATGCATCCACACATGACACTCTGGGGGCCAGACTGTTCACCTAGCCACCAAGGAGTTAAGGAGAAGTGCTATGCATCCTCACTTAACCCCCTAGGGGCCAATCAGTTCAGTCTTGCCTCCAAAGGCTTAAGTGGGGATGCCATGCATCCTCACTAAACTCCCTGGGGGCAAGACTGTTCAGTCTGTCCCCCAAGGGGTCACATAGGGATGCTATGCCTCCATACTTAAATCCCAGGGGGCCAGACTGCTTAACCTGGCCCCCAAGGGGTTAAGCAGGGGTGCTATTCATCTCCATTTAACCACCTGGGGTATATAATACCAGCTTCTACAGTCCGGACTAGGAGTGCCATTTTTAGTGCTCCAGGACTACTGGTACCCAGCTGTTCCCAATATCCCTGTTGAGGTGGGAACTGGGGTAATAATGTTTGGGTTAGTTCTATCCTTTTTTGAGGATAACACTAATGGTGCGTTTACTCAGAGAGATTTATCTGAGAGATTTTTTAAGCCAAAGCCCGGAACAGACTGCAAACAGGGAACAGGTCATAAAGGAAAGACTGAGATTTCTCCTCTTTTCAAATCCAGTGCTGGCTTTGGCTTCCAAAATCTGTCAGATAAATCTCTCTGTGTAAACGTACCATAAGCCCTGACTTAGTAATGGATACCGTCTATCATAGTAAAGTGCATAAAAAAGACAACACATAATAGAATTGTTTTATTGAAATACCCCCCCCCCCCTTTATCATTTTAATAAAAATGACACAATATAGTCCATCAAATCTGTCCTAATGGCATTTGCCATGTGGTAAAACTGACTTGTTATCTATATTCCTCAAGTCATTCTGATTACAACAACAACAGCCAATTTATGGGAGTTTTTATATTATTTTGCTACATTTAAAAAATTAAAACTTAAAAATAAATATGCTTGAAAACTGCTCTATTCTGACTAACAGTACAGTAGGGCTGTGTCATTTTTTTTGCACCATGATCTGTAATTCTTATTGGTACTGCATTTGCGTTTATGTGACCTTTTAACCCTTTAAAGATCAGGCCAGTTTTTGTCTTTGTACTTTCCTCCTTGCGTTTAAAAGGCCATAGTAGCGATTGCATTTTTTCACTTACAGACCCAAATGAGCCCCGGAAAAAAAAAAAAAATAGTTGCGCTGTGAAATGGAAAAAAAAAAGAACGCTTTTTTTTTTTTTTTTTTTTTTACGCAGTTTACTGCACGAGATCAGGAATGCCATAATTTACTAGATTGGGCGATCACACATGCATCGATACCAAATATGTTTCTTATTTCATTTATTTGTTTTTATTTATAAAATGGGTGAAGGGGGGTGATTTAAACTTTTACTATGGCATGGGAATTTTTATTGATGAAAAAAATTTATTTATTTTTTAATTTTTTGTTAAATAGTAATTTGTAGCCCCCCTGGGGGACTTCTATAATAAGCAAAAATAATAAAGAATAAAGTACAAGTGCGTCAGTAGAAGTGCGTCAGTCATGTTTGAAACAGTTGTCACATGTCTGTGGAGGGGGTTGTTTCCTCACCCGCTAGCGTACACTGAACAGTTATGGCTGCGTGTAAAAAATTATGAATAAAGAAGTCAAGTAATGGGCGAGTAATAATAATAGTAAGAATAAAAGATACAGCTCACCTTTAGAAGATAATTCGGTAGAAGCAGTAGTTTGGACGGGAGGGTGCACAAACTTCTGGGCGGCCACCAGACACTGAATGCAGAGGAAAGCTGGAGCATAAAGTGGTGAAGTCGGTACCCCTGGATGTAAGCAGCTAAAACTTAACCTTTATTTGTGCATCTAAATACTGGGAAAATTCATGACAGGTCCTGTCATGAATTTTCTCAGATTTTAGATGCATGAATAAAGGTTAAGTTTTAGCTGCTTATGTCCAGGGGTACCGACTTCACCACTTTATACTCCAGACTTCTATAATAACTCCACTGCTCTCCTTTAGAGATCAATGCAGTACATATGTACTGCATGCTCAATTACAATGGGTTGCTGGAACCCATTGTAATCGAGTACAGAGCCAGGATCAGCGTCATTGCGGCATTGAGGCCCAGCTTGGACAGAACCAGGGATACCACCACTAGACCACCAGGTGAGCAGATTAAAAGCCATTTAAATGCAGCGGCCAGTGCCAGCTTATAGCCACAATCCTCAGCTGCTGATAGCAGCCAGGAGCTGCGTGGTTCCGAGTGAGGTCACAGCATTGCCCCCCTTCTGAACTCCCCTACCCGCCCCAGGACATACGGGTTAAATACTTTTTATTAATTTTTTATTCTGGGATGTAATTAAAAAAACTGATCTTGCAGTTTACTGTGCAAGATCAGTTCTGTGATCATTTAACCCTTTAAGGACGGGGCCAATTTTCGTTTTTGAGTTTTCGGTTTTTCCTCCTTGTGTTTAAAAGGCCAGAGCACTTGCATTTTTCCACCTAGAGACCCAAATGAGCCCGTATTTTTTGCGTCACTAATTGTACTTTGCAATGGCAGGCTGAATTTTTGCATAAAGTACACTGCGAAACCAGAAAAAAATTCAAAGTGTGGTGAAATTGAAAAAAAAAAATAAAAAATCGCATTTCTATTATTTGGGGGGCTACTTGTTTTTACGCCATTCGCCCTGGAGTAAAACTGACTTGTTATATAAGTTCCTCAAGTCGTTACGATTAAAACAATATATAACATGTATAATTTTTATTGTATCTGATGGCCTGTAAAAAATGCAAACCATTGTTAACAAATATACGTTCCTTAAAATCGCTCCATTCCCAGGCTTATAGCGCTTTTATCCTTTGGTCTATGGGGCTGTGCGAGGTGTCATTTTTTGCGCCATGATGTGTTCTTTCTATCGGTACCTTGATTGCGCATATGCGACTTTTTGATCGCTTTTTATTAAATTTTTTTCTGGATTTGATGCGACCAAAAATGCGCAATTTTGTACTTTGGGATTTTTTTGCGTGAGATCAGGAATGTGATTAATAGTTCGGGCGATTACGCACGCGGCGATAGCAAACATGTTTATTTATTTGTTTGTTTACTTTTATTTAAAACCTGGGAAAAGGGGGTGATTCAGACTTTTATTAGGGGAGGGGGCTTTTTATTATTAACAACACTTTTTTTTTATTTTTTACACATATACTAGAAGCCCCCCTGGGGTTAGGGTTATTCCCCCCTGGGGTTAGGGTTATTCCCCCCTGGGGTTAGGGTTATTCCCCTGGGGGACTTCTAGTATATACACTTTGATCTCTCATTGAGATCTTTGCTGTATAGTTATACAGCAAAGATCAATGAGATCAGCGCTCGTTTGCTTTCGGCTGCTGCAGCCGAAAACAAACGAGTGCCGAGCCGGGGACGGTGCCATCTTGGAGCGGTCCCCAGCCGGCTTCAGTTACGGAAATTGCTCCTCTGGGATAACATCCCGGAAGAGCGATCTCCTCCACTAGACACCAGGGAACGGTTGCCTCCCGTAATCGGAGGCAGCTGTCAACTTTGACAACTTTGCCTCCGATTAGCTAATTAGCGGGCACGGCAATCAGACCGTGCCCGCTAATAGCGGCGGTTCCGGGCTACACGCGGCACCCGGGACCGCAGCGCTTCAAAGCGGGGTCGCCGCGCGGCCCCGATTTGAAGTGCTACTGAGGACATATAACGTACAGGTACGTCATATGTCCTTAAGAGGTTAATTTGGAATCGAGAGATTCTTCATGCAGGCATACCAAATACACTTTTTTTGTTTTCTTTTTCTCTATTTAAAAAAAACTTATTTTTTATAGTCCCCCTAGGAGACTTTTATGAGCAATACATTTATTGCTTATAGAGATCAACACTGTCCTCATGTGCTGCATTGATTGATGTTCCCTGCACTAACTTGCCTCAGGCGGATGAAGGCCTAGAAGAGGCCTCGGGCTGTCAGAACAATGAATCAGCTTCCTGTGTTCGAATCTTAGGAAGCTGGTGGTCACCCTATTGGACCAGCATTTGTAGCATTTAAATGCTGCTTTTAGAATTCACAGCTGCGTTTAAAGAGTTATAATAGCTGGCAATAGAGATTTCTCCATGTTGGCTATTAGATGTGGTCTGGAACTACTGATAGAAGCTGGTAGCAGACCAATAAAGAGAGGGCTTGCAGCAAGAGCCTTCTCTATACCCCTTAAGCAAAGCATTGGATTACCAGTACATCATGGCTCCTTAAAGGTTTAAGTGTTTAAATAACAAACATCAGTATGAAGGCTGATACCAGTCATTATTGGTGGGTACTGATAGAAGTCAATACTCACCAGGTATGATGCAGGCTCAGCTCCTCAGCTCACTTCATACCAACCCACCAATAACTGTACAGTGTACAGCGAGTGTTATGGGGTTAAATTAAGCAGCCACCAAAGTCTAGCAACAAAGTCCAGTCTGAACCACTTAAAGCCGTGTTAACCCTCAGCCCTTCATGATGTCTTATTAGTAGAAATTCTTATTGAAGAGCAACTTCCAACACTCTTATCCAATACTCGGGAGACTATTTCCACATTTTTTAAAAATAACTTCTGAATTTTGCAATTCAGCCATGATAATGGAATCTGCAACGAGATGAACATGATTTGCCCTCATCATGAAACCCAACAATTATCCCAAAGACAAAAATTTCAAACAAAAAATTCTCCTTCTTCTCGGCTCTTTATACATATATCTTTTTCATATCTTTAAACGTTACATATATATTACTTGCCGTAAAGATTTGTTAATGTCCTTATTCTTTAGACTGTAGATTACGGGGTTGATGAATGGTGTGAACACAGTATATAACAGGGAGAAGAGTTTTCTCATATCCAAGGTTCGTCCTCCAGACGGGAAAACATAAACACCTAATGGAGTAATATAGAATATGGAGACCACAATGAGGTGGGAGCTACAGGTGGAGAAGGCTTTACGTCTACTGGCGCTGGACTGGAAGCGTAAGATGCTGACAATAATATTACTGTAAGATATTAGAATGATTGTGATGGGGATGGAGAGTACAGGAAAGCTCAGTATTTGGACTTCTAACTCAATAGTGTAAGTATCTGAACAGGCAATGTCTATTAATGGAGCCAGATCACAGAAGAAATGGTCAATGATGTTCTGTCCACAATATGTCAGCATCGATACTGCATAGAGGTCAATGACTGCGGTCAAAAAACCAAACAACCAAGAAATGACAACCAACTTGACACAATTGGCACTTGTCATGATAGAGTTATAATGGAGGGGATTACAGATGGCCACATATCGGTCATAAGACATCACTGTGAGGAGGAAACATTCAAAAGCTCCAGAAAAAACTAAGAAAAACAGCTGTGTGAAACAGGTAGCAAAAGTCATGGCCGCCCCATTATACAAGAGAATATGAAGAGTATTAGGGACGATATCTGAACTTAATAAGATGTCAGTGATGGAGAGCTGTGTAAGAAAGAAGTACATTGGGGTATGGAGGATCTTGCTGAAGGACACCAGGATGATAATCAGGAAATTCCCACATAACGTCCCACAATAAGCCACTAGGAGAAGACAGAACAAGAAAATTCTGGCAATTTTGCTGTTTTGAAATCCTACAAGGAAAAATTCTGTGACCACAGTCAGATTGTTCACCTGTTCCGGAAAGGAATAAAATTCCTCAAAATTGTGATATTTGTGATAATGGTCTACAAAGGTCTGAAATACAACATCCTCGAGAAATATAGAATTGTTTGATTCAGTAGAGTTTTGGATATCCCAATTTTTAGGGTTGCTTCCCTTAAAGGGGAACGTATCATAAGAACATGGCCTATTGGTCAAATCAATGTTTGATGTATTTTTAAAGCAACTCTGTACCGACAATCTGACCCCCCCCAAAACCACTTGTACCTTCGGATACCTGCTTTTAATCCAAGATCTGTCCTGGGGTCAGGTGATGCGGTTATTGTCCTAAAAAACAACTTTTAAACTTGCAGCCCCGAGCCCAACAGACGGGGCTTAGAATATCTGTGCCCTAACTTTGCACCACCCCTCCGTCCCTTCTCCCCACCTTCTTCATTAGGAATGCCACTGGAACATTTTCTCCCGTCTGAACATTGCACAGGTGCCTTAACGACCCAGCCCATGTTCAGTATTCACACAGCTGAGGATTAGGAGACAATCTGCCTGGAGCATTCCTAATGATGATGAGGGCAGGGAGGAGGGACAGAGAGATTGTGCCAGCCCAATGCACAGACAATCAAAGCCCTGGCCGTTGGGCATGGGGCTGCCAGTTTAAAAGTTGTGTTTTAGGACAATAACTGCATCACCTGCCGAACGGACGAATCTTGGATTAAAAGCAGCTAGCCGAAGGTACAAGCGGTTAGGGGGTGGGGGGGGGGGGGGGGGTCAGATTGTGGGTACAGAGTAGCTTTAAATACTTTTTTGGTCATATTTTAAATTTTTTTTAAATCATTTTCCATTTCACCATAAAATAATCCTGAGTTTATATTCTGGCCACTAGGCCCAATATTAGGTTACTACTCCCTGTTGTGTACAGATCACGTTCTAGCAATATCCTCCATATCACTACAGACAGGAGTACAGAGAAAGGTGACTCTACTATAAAGAGAACATCACTGTTACGATAGATAAAGCCTAGATGTCAGACTTCCCTTATTTGAGGAATGACCTCTGGAAAGGTCACAGAACATTTCCATTAACACTTCCTGAGGTATCACTGAGTCTAATGTGCCCATGCCCATGGGGATTGCTGTAAAGCATATCTCTAAATACTTTAAAAGACTGCTCAGACAAAATGACTGACCCCATAATGATAAAATAAAATGTATTTGCAGTTGGTTATAAAGTGTATCCGTAATGCTTAGCTCCTGTCTATGCAAACAGAAACAAAGACTAGACATCAATTGAAAGTGCACTCCACTTACTGATAATAACAAAATGAAAATATATTTTATTAAAGATCACATAGGACACTACAAAACACAGTTAAAAACAATTAAAAATTCCAATCAGGAACACAGAAATTCATGGTCAGCCCAAACACAAATAATAATCAGTTGGGTGTATGACCTACAGGGGGTTGCAAGCAAATAATATTGCTACCATTTCCAAAATGAAAATATATAGGTAGATGTAAGATAATTAATTACCCAGGCACAGCTCCTGCTATGGTCCACAGTGGGTGGTCCGGTAGCCAAGACATTCATTGGGTACTATAAGTTATTAATGGGCACGTCCTCGGGGCCCTAAGGGTGAAAGTATGTTTACACCGTTCCCGTGCAGTTTTAAAGGTGTGCTCCTTAAGTTAAGGCTGTTGGGATCCCTGACACCCCCCCCCCCCCCCCCCCCCCCCCCCCCCGGCACCGATACGTAGCTCTGGTGGCAGAGCAGGGCTCCAAACAGCCTTACCATAGGCAGCACTACTTTAAAACTGTACTGGAACAGCAATGAAGATGAAGGTAAGAGACATACCTTGATCCACAGCACCCTGTGCACCATAGGGAAATGTCAGCAGGTTAGATTCATCCTACTGCTGATAGTTCCCCTTCAAATGATAAATATCTCCTATACCCAAATAGAAAAACTGCTATCAATCATGTGAGGGCAGCAGAGAGAAGTGAGGATTTACCATACCACCTATCCCCGATAGAGTAAGAGTAGACAATGATGTCCCACAGTGGTCAAGTAACAGTGACACCTACTTTAGTGCCCGAATAATCATCACACAGCTTTGAGACCTGTAAGACAAGTGGAAGCTTCATACAGATAGGGCCAACAGAGAATCATTCAAGGTACAAACTCTGTACTTACACCCATACAGTTATCTATAGTCTGTAAGAATAACATTAGCAAGACAAGGAAAAAGTTGGCATCTAAAATCAGTGATAAGAAGAAAAAACACATATCATGGAAAGTTTCAGGGGAGAAGGTTAGGGGGAAAGTAACTTAATGAGCTGTAAACATTAAAAAATATAAGCTTTTTACCATAATCCTTGTCCCTTTTTGTCTTTCTTTGTTAACGATCCTATGGGGTGGACGAAGATGTTTGGTGGTCATCACAGGAGGCAACCTTTAACCCCCATGGTCAGGTACCACACCATCACTGTGAGAACCAAGCAGATAATGGTGGTGAGATTCCATATAGTCAGAGAGGTGGGTGGATTCAAATGGTATTATTTCAGTATTAGCCTGTGCAGCTCCAGCACTAAACTGTAGAATAACCTAGAATCATGTACAGACCTGGTGCAACTTCACCTTCTATGAAGATATTACATTAAAGAAAATATGTGAAAGAATGAAGGCAAAAGTCCTAGAATGGTAACTGAGACCAAGCACCTACATTTTACAAACAAATCCGTTACAAGCCCTGAAACGCATTGAGCACAGGAGCTCGCCTTCATGAGGATTGAATCATTGTGCATATATTTAGGAATGAGATTTAAAAAAAAAAATCAAGAGGTGATACAACTTCAAGCTTGTGTTGTACTGATGTGTCCAGGATCACCTTTTCCTTGGATAATTAAAGGGATTTATCATGACAGCCTTATCTATGGCCTCCTATAGATAACTGTCTCTGCATCTCCCCGTCTCTGTGTCTCTGAACAGTCTTTGCACTAAGAGGGAGAAAGTCCTGACCTCAAGGTTCTGTAAAAATTGGTAATTTCTCATGTATAACTCATACTAATATTCAGTTAGGGAAAAGATGAGAGTGGACACACCTGTATCTGTGTATAGGGTGTACAAACATATGTAATGTGCGCAATAATATAAAAAAGAAGGCAATTGACAAACCAGATGTTCTTTTACCTCTTTCTCTAATGCATGTTTTTGCTTTGCTTTTACATACACTCAACTTACAACTTCATAACTGATAGACGCACCTTGTGCTCTCGTGAATCTGTTCCTCTCAAGTCTCTGCAGCTCATACATTTCACTATTTGTTTTTACATATGGAGAAAAGATGTGTGACAATAATCTATAGGATTAGTCTATAAATAAGGGAAAACCATTTACTATATATACAGTAATTTCTATACTTCCTCTTTTTCCACAAACACACAAAAAATCTCCTTCCATTCCTGTCCTCCATCCGGCACTTACATCAGATAGGTTCATGTTACGGCAATAGTCTTTCCTAATGCTGAATATTAATGCTAAGCTGAGAAGGAACAAATCATCAGGTGTGGATAGTGCTGTCATAGGCAAAGGAATTCACAGACAACAAACGCAGCAATATATATAGAGAGATGGATGGAGGAGGTGAGGCAGCGGGAGACGGATGACAGCTCTCTGGGGATAGATGGATGGATGGATGTATCCAGGGAAAATTTTCAAGCAATGTAAACAGATTGTTAAGTACAGAGTGAAATTACACAATGATGATGATAATGATGAAAAAAGTGTAGGGCTCATTAACATTGCACAACACATTTGTGATATGCATTTATTTATTGGAAATTTATTTATTGGAAATTTATTGGAACCCCCCTGTGTCACAAGCCGGCTAAAAGGTTGACCCTAAGGTGGTTCGGTTTGATCAAACCTGCTATAATATTAGCCACACTGCACACTGCTCTCCCAGCCAATCAGGAGACACTACATGTGTGATGTCACTCTAAATGTCTATGCGGAGCCATTTTTGGGAAGTTTGACTCTTTTTGAATATGCCAAGTAGGTGGTTTGGTGCACTGGGTGCCATTACTTTAGTCCTTAGTGCTTTAATTAGCCTGGCTGCTACCTTATCATTAAAATTCTTCTGGCACTCTTTTAGGGCTCTTGCATAGTTTTATACAAACTTTTTTGAAGTTGAAGTTTGCTTTTGTTCCTTTTTAAACATAGATCCTTTTTGCCAAACTTGTCACCACACAAAGGACCCCCCCCCCCCCCCCAATTGGATCCAGTATCACATGACACATTGTATTGGGTGGGTTTTCTTTTGTGCACTCTCTAATGAAAAATTGCTGTGTTTATTATATTAACTTGAAGGCAAAAACAGAAGCAAACACTTTAAAAACATAAAAGAGTCTCTAGACAGAGTGGCGAGAACCATTTTCAATGCTGCCATCTATAGATCCAGGGTCTAAGAGAGTGTTTCCCCAAGATAATGTCCACAGAATAGCCATCGATAGGCAGTTGGGTCAGGATGTCAGGACAGACTGGAGCAGAAACAAGGACTGTGCAGCGGGAATACACACTGTAGAGCAGGAGTATCTGGAGCATAGGCCTCGGAGCAGGAAGACTTTGATGATGGAGCAGGAACCACTGGAACAAATACTGTGGAGCAGGAACATTTGGAACATGGACTTTAAAACAGCAACATCTGCCATACCTGCAACATGGACTGTAGAGAAAAACATTCGGATCCCCTAGAATATTGGACTTGGAACAGGAACCCCTGGAATATGGACTTTATAGCAGCAACACCTGGAATTGGAGTGTGGAGTGTGAAACACGAACATCTGAAACATGGACTGTGGAGCAGGAAACCCTGGTATAGGAAATGTGGGGCAGGGACCCATGGAAAACTAACTGAGGCAGGAATATCTGGAACATGGACTGTGGGGAAGGGACCCATGGAAAACTAACTGAGGCAGGAATATCTGGAACATGGACTGTGGGGAAGGGACCCATGGAAAACTAACTGAGAAGCAGGAATATCTGGAACATGGTCTGTGGGGAAGGGACCCATGGAAAACTAACTGAGGCAGGAATATCTGGAACATGGACTGTGGGGCAGGGACCCATGGAAAACTAACTGAGAAGCAGGAATATCTGGAACATGGACTGTGGGGCAGGGACCCATGGAAAACTAACTGAGAAGCAGGAATATCTGGAACATGGACTGTGGGGCAGGGACCCATGGAAAACTAACTGATGCAGGAATATCTGGAACATGGTCTGTGGGGAAGGGACCCATGGAAAACTAACTGAGAAGCAGGAATACCTGGAACA
Source organism: Dendropsophus ebraccatus (assembly GCF_027789765.1). NCBI lineage: Eukaryota > Metazoa > Chordata > Amphibia > Anura > Hylidae > Dendropsophus > Dendropsophus ebraccatus. Next base: position 227,828,390 of record NC_091454.1, read on the forward strand.
TGGACTGTGGGGAAGGGACCCATGGAAGACTAATTGAGAAGCAGGAATATCTGGAACACGGACTGTGGAGCAGGAATACCTTGAACATGGAATTGGACACATTGAGCAGGAATACTATAGAACAAGTATTTCTGTAACACAGACTGAGAAGCACAAACCACTGGAGAACAGACTATGGTACTAGAACCTCTGGAATATAAGTTACCAGCAGCAGGACGTGGGTTTCAGGACTAGTGTGGCTTCCATGTCCACCCACAGAACTGAAGCACAAGCTAACTGTCTTGAATTCAGCATGCTATACCTTCAGGTCACTAGGAGAGCCTATGATAAGGGAAAACAGGGAAAGGGACACAGCACTATATCAGTGTTGAAGCCTTCCGTTCTCAGGATTGGTGGGGGTCCTATTGACTGGACCCTCACCAATCAGAAAATGATGGAATATATAAGTGATTACCAACGTTTACATGGAAATCAGTTAATGTCACACGAAGATAGCCCCTCACATAGACATTGATCTGTCAGTGATTTTATTATTAAGTGCCATTTATTTTCATCATAGCTTCATAAAAACTGATTTTTACCATTCTAATCTATGAGACGTCTATACTAGTCTGTTATGGTTTAAAGTTGGAAAGACTCCATACTAACCACTTTATGGAAACCTGACAAGTCCCTGGATACATGAGCAGTTTGTAGTGTTCTTTTTGACAGGGAACTATTTTTTATTGTTCCTTTGTTCTTTGTTTGTTACTAAGGACATATAAAGGACAACATCAAGTCCACCTCATTTTTGACAATTATAGGTTCAGGATGAAGAAATTGTGGTATTCGGTGGCAAGAGGTCATCTCCCAGACATCCAGTATGGTAACTGGCAACTTGGAAAACATGGCTTTCATCACTGTGTCCAACTGGTAGGACAACCAGTCATTAACCAAGGGCAAGTCATGCCCAGTGTTGGCCGACTTAATAAAAATCTTTGTATGGGGGCTACGTTCCAAAAGTTGAATAACGGCTTCCCGAATGTGACGTAGTCTGCGAATGTACAGTTCTACTGGGTAGGTGACAAAATGAGCCCAGATAGTCAGGACAATGACCATTCCTTGGCGATCACCCAGTCCATCCAACTCTGTAGAAATGTAATGTAGCTCCTTAACACTTATACGATTCATACGGAGAGGCTTCTGATGTGCTCTGAAGTGCACAAGATAGTTGTGTTCTGCATCTGTCGCCAACAGTGGACCTGGGAGGTGAGGCACGTGGAGGCTTATTTGCTTGAGAGCTGTCAGTGTTTTAAGTAAGATAAAGAAGACATTTATTATTTACCAGCTATAAAAACTAAACTAAACAATTTGCTTAAAGGGCCACTCCAGCAGCAAACATTGTTTACCCTCCGAGAATTAGACTGGTAAAGGGTTGCCTATGCCCCCACTACTTACCAGGTGTTTTGTATTCCTGTTGTGGTACCAGTTCTGGTTCCCACCGCAACGCTGATCTACACAGCTCTGGCTCTGTGGAATGGAACTAACTTTACCAAATTAAGTCTACGAGACTCTTAGACTTACATTAGCATAGTGACTTCTCAACCATCCACAAGCCCCAGTGGACCCCAAGGGGGTATGAGTTATTTTGTTCTTTTATGATTATTTGATTGTAAGCAATGATTCCTATTTAGTTACTGTGACTTTTTGACATATCTAGAATTTGACGTGCTTTATTCTTGCTTCTAACTGGAATTTATGATGTTGGCCACTGTTGGCCCTTATAGTTGGCCTATGTTGGGCTCCTATGTAAATGATGTTTAAACTTGAAACTAATAAAACCTTATGTAAACCAATTCCCAGCAGGAATTAGCTAGGTAAACTGAGCAGCAGTGGGAACTTGAAGTGGCTCTCTATAGTAGGAATGGAGTTTTTATTGATTAGTCAACTTGTCTGTTGAAAGTCATGGCCACAACCAACTAATACAGAATGTCAACTCTCTACTCTCCTTGGGTCTCTTTGGCAAGTAACAAAACAGTTCCTTTCCCTAGTATCATGCCCCAAGTCCCCACATTATGGTACTGATCACTTGCCTCAGTGGTAGTGCCAGAGATATTGAGCCAAGTGATTGGCTGTAGGGGAACAATGAACCCTGCACTGACCGCACACCATTGTCCCAGTCTCCTGGGATGATCTAGAGCAGGTGCGCTAAGGAGATGATGCAATACTCCTTGACTATTAATATTAAATATATTTTTTACCATTCTTGCTACGTACTTGGTACAAACTTCACCAGATATTCCCACCAGCCCAGCAGCGTGGAGTCTCCGAGCATGTAGATCATTTTATCAGATAGACATTTGGCCACTTTTTTGCTATCATTGAAGTGTTCATTGGAGCAGACAAGAGATTTCCATTCATCCTGATAGTAAAAGCCTGATGGGTGCGGAGTCCAAAGTCTTGGGGTACAAGGTCTTCTACCTAAAATAAATATGGAAACTTTTTTCAAGTTTTTGTTAGGAAGCAGCAATCAATCCCTAACACCAGATGATGCCAGATGTCAATTACAGACAGTGTGTGAATGAGAGACTGGAAACAGTCAAAATCATGAAATCAAGAAGCTGCTGCAAAAAGATGGCCACTTTCTTCCAGAGACAGCACCACTCTTGTCTTCAGTTCAGGTGTGGTTTGCAATTAAGAGTTAGAAAACCTGCACCCAAACTGGAGACAAGAGCGGTGCTGTCTCTGGAAGAAAGTGGCCATCTTTTTGTAGTGCTGAACAACCCCTTTAAGAAATTATAAAAGATTATTGATGGGTGTGAGATAGATAGATAGATAGATAGATAGATAGATAGATAGATAGATAGATAGATAGATATGTAGCAAAAATACTCTGCAGCACTCGGAAGTTCTTGAGCAAACGTGACGTGGGTTTATTTAAACATCGTAAACACAGCAAACAAGAAGTAAAGAGACACGACGTTTCGGCGTACCTTACGCCATTTTCAAGTGTACTAGTGCCACAAACAATCACAGCTTAAATACATTTGTGCTAAGTAGTTGCAAAACACGATACGTGCAAAATTCTGTCAATCACAGTGAAAAGTTACTCCCATTCCACTCCTCTCCATCACCTGATTGGAGTGTGCTAATGTCCATGTTTAAGAGCCTATACGGCATAATAGATTAGTAAAGTGTCCATTCATAAAAGTGATCACCAAAAAAGTGAAAAAAACTTGAATCGGCATAGTCCATCATAAATTTGTATAGACGATATATTCACTGGAAGGCAATCCCAAATTGTTCTCAATCCAAGCCAGTTGCACATACTTAAATTACCGCAAGTATACTCTCAGACAGGTCTGAACGAGGCATAGTCTTCAGCTACGAAGCCGCTTCCTCCTGGAGTTGCCGGGGACCCTCCTCCCATAGGGCGAGAGATCTCCAGTACGACTCCAGCCCTCCCACCGAATGTGAATCCACACCAGCGGGCAGCCGGAATCACCTCCCGGGGTTGCGGCCATTTTCTTCAGACTAGCCGCAATGTGAACGCACAATGTGAATGGCCACCGGGCCGCAAGCTGTAAATACTTGTAAATGATGAACTTCTTGTGCAGGCTTGAATGTTTCAATCTAAAGGGTATTGCCTTCCGTGTCACAATCATTATAGTCATGAATTTCTATAAAAGGAGAAAAGGAAAAACAATTATTAGAAAATTTCCAAAAAAGCTAAGAAATAAATTCAGATTGTTTGTGTACATATGATACTCCCTTACATTGCGGATACATGAGGGTATATAGAAGCATATGGAGAGGTAAATAACTACTTAAACATATGGTTATTGATAATGTATTCAACGTTTAAACCACACGGGGATAAAGATTGTAGCTCGTGAATCCAATATAATTCCTTACGGAGGAGCAACATTTTTCTGTTGCCACCTCTCTTTGGTTGTAACACTCGATCAATAAGCATGAATCTAAGGTCCCCTTCAGAATGACCAAACTTGGTAAAGTGACAGGAGACCGGTAGATCCAATTTCTTTTTTCGGATGCTGTATCGATGCTGATTGATGCGGGTTTTGACATCCAATGTCGTCTCACCCACATAAATCAGATCGCACGGACACATGAGAATATAAATAACCCAGTCACTATTACATGTCAAGTATTGTTGAATACGGTATTGTTTCTTAGTTTTAGGATGTGTGAACACATTTCCCTTGCACATGTACTTACAATTAACACACACCCGGCACGGATAGGAACCCTTCCCCCCTGGTGTCAGTACACGTTGTCCATCGCCTTGTGTGTGTCTAATGTCCGTGCGTACCAATTTGTCACGAACATTTTTAGCTCTCCTATATGAGAACAATGGAGGACTCTGAAATTCAGGTACATTGTTATGTTGTTCCCTGACTATATACCAATGTTTAAGAACAATCCTGTTTATGTCTTTAGACGCATGTGAATAGGTGCTAACAAACGGTATACGGTCCATTGTGTGAGCCGCGAGCTTGGGTTCCAATAGTTTCCCTCTCTCTATATTTTTTACTTTGTTTTTACACATTTCCAATAGTCTCTTAGGGTATCCCCTCTCCTTAAACTTGAACTCCATCTTATCTAAGGCTGTCTCCAAGTTATTCTCTTCCTCCACTATTCGTTTTGCCCTCAACATCTGCGAGTAGGGCAGGGATTTCAACATGTTGTTCGGATGGCAGCTGTTAAAGTGTAGAAAATTGTTGCAATCAGTATCCTTTGTATAGATATCTGTCGTCAATTTATTGTTCTCAATGGTTATCTGCACATCCAGATAGTGTATGGTGTGGAGATCCATATGAGCCACAAATTTTATTGTCTCGTCAATGGTGTTCAAATAATTGATGAAGTCACATAAATCACTCATGTTCCCAGACCACAGCATGAAAATGTCATCTATAAAGCGCCACCATGACGTCACATTACTGTAATGGTGTGCTGCATAGATTTGAGTGGACTCAAATCTATGCAGCACACCATTACAGTAATGTGACGTCATGGTGGCGCTTTATAGATGACATTTTCATGCTGTGGTCTGGGAACATGAGTGATTTATGTGACTTCATCAATTATTTGAACACCATTGACGAGACAATAAAATTTGTGGCTCATATGGATCTCCACACCATACACTATCTGGATGTGCAGATAACCATTGAGAACAATAAATTGACGACAGATATCTATACAAAGGATACTGATTGCAACAATTTTCTACACTTCAACAGCTGCCATCCGAACAACATGTTGAAATCCCTGCCCTACTCGCAGATGTTGAGGGCAAAACGAATAGTGGAGGAAGAGAATAACTTGGAGACAGCCTTAGATAAGATGGAGTTCAAGTTTAAGGAGAGGGGATACCCTAAGAGACTATTGGAAATGTGTAAAAACAAAGTAAAAAATATAGAGAGAGGGAAACTATTGGAACCCAAGCTCGCGGCTCACACAATGGACCGTATACCGTTTGTTAGCACCTATTCACATGCGTCTAAAGACATAAACAGGATTGTTCTTAAACATTGGTATATAGTCAGGGAACAACATAACAATGTACCTGAATTTCAGAGTCCTCCATTGTTCTCATATAGGAGAGCTAAAAATGTTCGTGACAAATTGGTACGCACGGACATTAGACACACACAAGGCGATGGACAACGTGTACTGACACCAGGGGGGAAGGGTTCCTATCCGTGCCGGGTGTGTGTTAATTGTAAGTACATGTGCAAGGGAAATGTGTTCACACATCCTAAAACTAAGAAACAATACCGTATTCAACAATACTTGACATGTAATAGTGACTGGGTTATTTATATTCTCATGTGTCCGTGCGATCTGATTTATGTGGGTGAGACGACATTGGATGTCAAAACCCGCATCAATCAGCATCGATACAGCATCCGAAAAAAGAAATTGGATCTACCGGTCTCCTGTCACTTTACCAAGTTTGGTCATTCTGAAGGGGACCTTAGATTCATGCTTATTGATCGAGTGTTACAACCAAAGAGAGGTGGCAACAGAAAAATGTTGCTCCTCCGTAAGGAATTATATTGGATTCACGAGCTACAATCTTTATCCCCGTGTGGTTTAAACGTTGAATACATTATCAATAACCATATGTTTAAGTAGTTATTTACCTCTCCATATGCTTCTATATACCCTCATGTATCCGCAATGTAAGGGAGTATCATATGTACACAAACAATCTGAATTTATTTCTTAGCTTTTTTGGAAATTTTCTAATAATTGTTTTTCCTTTTCTCCTTTTATAGAAATTCATGACTATAATGATTGTGACACGGAAGGCAATACCCTTTAGATTGAAACATTCAAGCCTGCACAAGAAGTTCATCATTTACAAGTATTTACAGCTTGCGGCCCGGTGGCCATTCACATTGTGCGTTCACATTGCGGCTAGTCTGAAGAAAATGGCCGCAACCCCGGGAGGTGATTCCGGCTGCCCGCTGGTGTGGATTCACATTCGGTGGGAGGGCTGGAGTCGTACTGGAGATCTCTCGCCCTATGGGAGGAGGGTCCCCGGCAACTCCAGGAGGAAGCGGCTTCGTAGCTGAAGACTATGCCTCGTTCAGACCTGTCTGAGAGTATACTTGCGGTAATTTAAGTATGTGCAACTGGCTTGGATTGAGAACAATTTGGGATTGCCTTCCAGTGAATATATCGTCTATACAAATTTATGATGGACTATGCCGATTCAAGTTTTTTTCACTTTTTTGGTGATCACTTTTATGAATGGACACTTTACTAATCTATTATGCCGTATAGGCTCTTAAACATGGACATTAGCACACTCCAATCAGGTGATGGAGAGGAGTGGAATGGGAGTAACTTTTCACTGTGATTGACAGAATTTTGCACGTATCGTGTTTTGCAACTACTTAGCACAAATGTATTTAAGCTGTGATTGTTTGTGGCACTAGTACACTTGAAAATGGCGTAAGGTACGCCGAAACGTCGTGTCTCTTTACTTCTTGTTTGCTGTGTTTACGATGTTTAAATAAACCCACGTCACGTTTGCTCAAGAACTTCCGAGTGCTGCAGAGTATTTTTGCTACATATCTACTTTGGTCCGTTGTCCAGGACCCGTCTGCGGGCACCTATCTCGTGCATTCAAGGTGCTGCCTATATTTCTTAAGATATAGATAGATAGATAGATAGATAGATAGATAGGAGATAGATAGATAGATAGGAGATAGATAGATAGATAGATAGATAGATAGATAGATAGATAGATAGAAGATAGATAGATAGGAGATAGATAGATAGATAGATAGATAGATAGATAGATAGATAGATAGATAGATAGATAGGGAGATAGATAGGGAGATAGATAGATAGATAGATAGATAGGAGATAGATAGATAGATAGATAGATAGATAGATAGATAGATAGATACCTTTAATAACATCTCTTTGTGGAAGGACATTGAGAGGTTCGGCATCTGTTGATATTTCTTGGTCGATAAGATACCTTGCAGAAAATAAATCTATGTAAACACATAAATGGAGAATGTATAGTAGAGAGAATAGCATTGTGGTATTAGTGTTGGAGGAAATATCTAAGTGTGAGTCAAAATGATATATCTAGTATTGAAGAAGTGATGGTAGTGTCTGGCCAGCAGAGATAAGCAGCCATGCTGTACATTGCCTCCTGTGCTCCCAGTATCTGCCCCGTGTAGAGCTAAATCCAAACTGATCATTGAATCCGCAACCAATGTAATAGCTGACTCCAGTGCAGCCTCAGGAATAGAATGTTGGGAGGTCACTCCTCTCTAGTCACAATACCGAGGACACCTATCAACTATTTGTCTTCTTGTCTAGACGACCACACATTGGATGTTTATGGAGTTGTCCAATGTGTCCAGGTTTGGGGTGACATCAGGTCACCGTCCAATCACTAGACCTGTAAGATATGGGAACTTCACAGATATATGGATCAATAGGGAGATTGCTTGTTCATGAATAAGAATATAATAGTATAATAAATATTTACGTTGAGAAGAACTTTTGTTCTTCTGCAGTAAGGACTTCCCGGAATCCCGCGCCTGAATGGTCCCGATAGGCGTCGCACGGCAGGGTCCTTGGTCGCTGACACACCCATTTTTCTTCATAGCGTTCATCATAATATTCACAGACATCTTGTCCGGGAAGGTCTACGTTACATTCCACCTCTTCTTCTTTCCCATCTTTCATGAAATATCCATAGAAGTAAAACTGTACAAAACCACAGGAAACACAACACACAGAATGGTGAGCAAAGTGAGAAAGGAGAAGAGAAAAGGAGATGAGGATTCTTACACTCTCCTCCCAGCAGACAGAGAGGATCTTGGCTTTAGCTGTCCATGTGATTCTACACTCATGCATCATGGGATCAATAATAGATTTGTAAGGAAAAGGCTGCAGTTTGCAATTGGACTGTCAAGATGGTGTCTGAACAGAGGTCAAATGGCCCATGTGCAGTAACACAGTAATGAACTGTAGATACAGCTGAGCTGGAATAAAACAGATGACACAGCAGAAACAGAAGAAAAATCACAGAGCCCTTCACATTCGTAATTTACTACATTACATTGTCCATGAGGAAGGGGTAGACATTGAACTCCGAAACAGGTTTGATAATACATCCTGCCCCCATAATCTCTCAGAAGCAAGACTTTATCAAAATCAGCTCATTGCCTAACAACTATTTCTTTTAATGCCCGGCCATTACCTCCAACTGATTGACACATAAAGGATAGAGAAAGAGATGCTAAAGTGAGTCCGGAGACACTTCTATGAGGACGCGCTGCCACTACGAACTCAGATCACTCCCGGGACTGTTCCACTACGAGGACTGCTGAGAGGTGTAATCAGCACCGACCCTCTATTTTTTTTTTTTTTTTGGCTTATTTTATTGAGATTTATTTTTACATTTTCACCATGAAGAATATGTCTTCTTTTGAATCTAGCAGTGCTACCACCTAAAAATTATCTAAAGCGGCCAAAAACATACAGTATCCAATATGTGTGCAATGTTGACTATGAATCACAGCTATTGGAGAATGCATTGGCGGTGTAACTTGGGCTGAATGTATTCATCGCCATGTGGGAATGTGGTCTGACTCTCTAGTCTATAGTTATTAATAGGAGGAGCAGTGTTTTCTCCTTTCACAATAGTTCTCCTTTCCCAGTAATTGCCTATATTGAGGGTGCGTTCCCATGTCCAGGTTTTTTGCATGTCCTCCATTTGTCCTCTCACGTGATAAAGGGAACCTCTCTTAACCTTCCTACTGCCTGAGGCTGGAAATACACACAACAGGTTTTGTGCCAAAACCAGAAGAGGATCCAACAGTAAAGAGAAGTACACATACTCCCTTCATATTTTCCATCACATTTGGTTCCACTTCTGGTTTTGCCACAAAAACTGCCATGTGCGTTTCCAGTCTAGACCACAAGCCATTGAGTTGGTCTCTAGTAGATCCACCACCACCACCATCACCTCCACCACCTCAGCCTTGATTGATCCCTGCCTTACAGAGAGAAATCTGTCAGTCAAGATTTATGGGGCAGTAGAAGGCACCATGGACCACCATGATGACTCTTGATGGCTTGAATGAAATGATGACTGATTCCCTTTGAGTACCAGGCACCTCCTTTCTACAAGTATAAATATTTCCCAAACAAAGATCTCTGGCTAATTACTTTTCCTATGGGCCAGCAATGTATACTAATGTTAGGAGGACTCACCAGGCTGCAGGTAGGGAATCGAAGGAAAGTGGCGTCTACTAGAGGAAGAACACCATACTAACCCATTGGCTTTGTCACAGATAAAATTTCAGAGCCACCACTTCCTGAGGGTAAGTGTGTCTCTTTCTCATTGGCTCTCCTGCATAGGCTGTACCCAAGCACAGCACCGTGCGTCTGTGGCTCATATAGGTTGGCTATATATAATAGGGTGCCAATGTGTATGTATAGAAGGCACTGGCCCCATTAACTTTTATGATCCACACATAGTCAGCTAGTGACTATGTGTGGATCACCATTGGGGGAAAAGGGAGAAGAGATTACTTAAAGGGGTATTCCAAGAAAATATATCAGGTTTTCCATGCTGCCTCTAGCATGGGGCAGTGATTTCCACCATTAAATGGTTCTCATTACCTTATCTGGTCTTGTGGCTCTTTTCTCATGCAGAATGGCAATGGCTTCACTGGAATACATGAGCTTTATGGAGACCACAGTCTCACCCGACCATTGAGGAATGAACGACGCTGTGTAGGAACCATTGTAGTTGTCCACCACAGATCCACTCACACCGGCTTTCAGGTTTGGGGAATGAAGTTTTGCATAGAAAAAATCTCCACCATAACTCTTGGGTCTCCCTCTATGGTCCCTGGCTACGATAAGAACCTTTACTTTCTCTCCAATAACATAAGTAGAACGGGGATTGATTAAGGAAAATTCAGACTTCTTCGGATGGGTGGAGAACTCCAGACTCGTGGTGGCCGGGGGCAGAGGCCATTCGATCAACTTCAGTAAGGAGTCAATCTCTTCCTCGAGGTGACCTGTATTTAGGAACATTGGTGAAGGTTTTGTTGTAGATTTTCTCCATTTTAATCTGTAGATGACCTGGAAACAAGATAGAAGGAAATGAAGAGGCCGACACATCCCATCCTAGGCTGATGACCATGGAGCAGGAGACTCTTCACAAGAGCCATGAACGAAGCCAAGCCTACCTAGGTCAGGCCTGACCGCCCTCCCCTTCTTACTTAAATCAGTTCCTTTCTCTTTAAGGCAGAAGGGGGCTGTCCAACCTGACTCCTCCCCTCTCTAGAACAATCCCTATTATAAGCCTATGGACAATGGAAAGTATACGGCTTAGATGATATCTGCAAATGTAGCACATGTATAGAGAGAACATAGGTAGACTCAGATGTTCTGCATTAATGTTTTAACCCTTTAAGTACATGCCTTGGATTAGTACAAAAGAAACAACAACAATGACATGTATAAGCTGCATTAGAATTAGGCAGATTAATAGTTACACCCAGACGTAAAGGGGCCGTCCGGGCAGGGCAGTTTTTATGTTTATGCGAGGGAAAGGATGGTTAAAGGGGTACTCTAGTGAACAATGAACTGGTGTAAGAAATTTGTGATTTACGTCTATTAAAAAATCTCCAGTCTTCCAGTACTTATCAGCTGCTGTATGTTCTGCAGGAAGTGGTGTATTCTCTTCAGCCAGACACAGTGCTCTCTGCTGCCACCTCTGTCCATGTCAGGAACTGTCCAGAGCAGCAGCAAATCCCCATAGAAAACCTCTCCTGCTCTGACAGTTCCTGACATGGACAGAGGTGGCAGCAGAGAGCACTGTGTCAGACTGGAGAGAATACATCACTTCCTGCTGGACATTTTTTTTTTTTTTCTGGAGTACCCATTTTAAACGGAGGTGCACAACCCAGGCTGGCTTCTCCATCACAGCAGCTCCATCCCCACTATGTGCCCTGTGTCTGGGTTTAAGGTTGTGACATCACAGTCCTACCCAACCAATCAGCAACTGCATTGATCTCAGCTTATTGTCTAAGGGTACCTGCAGAATCTTGCCCCAGGTGTGCGGCAGGTACTAGAGAAGTGTGAGAACCAGGAGGACGTGGCGTAGCGCAGTCCTCTCCCGGCTCTGTGTCATGTGATCACAGTCGGGCTGCAAAGACTTACACAGGCAATCAGACGGAGCCTGACTCATCATGTGACACAGAGCTGGTAGAGGACTGTGCTTAGCGCAGTCCTCTCCTGGCTTGTTCTCCCAATCGGTACAGGTGTGAACACTCCCAGACTTTGGACATGTCTCTATGGTGTCTCTATGCAATGTCAAAGGTTTTTACAATTGACAGTGACACTTAGAGGTCACTCAGGGACATTACACCTGTTTCACTGATTGTGAATAAGCTACATAACCTGTTGGACTTAAAGGGACACTCCCATCTCCTAAACTGTTGTGTTTTTCCTACCTTTCTTTCTCCCTCTGACATCCCACATGTCTCGAGGGCTTGGAGATGTGTAATATCAGAGGAAGACACGACAGCGCTGAGCTGAGAAGGAGGAGATGAAACAACTGCCTTTAAAGGGGTTATCCAAGATTAGACAGAGCTGCTTTTTTATTTCAGAAACAGTGCCACTCTCTTCCTCAGGTTGTGTGTGGTATTGCAGCCTGGTTGCATTAAAGTGAATAGAGCTGAGTTGTAATATCACACACAACCTGAGCACAGGTGGGGCGCTATTTAAAAAAAAAAATGTAATATAAGTCTTTCTTATCGTGGATAAACCCTTTAAAACTGATACATATATCCTGAGCAGATGCAGTGTATGGCTCACAGAGGATTGTCCACACTAGATATCATTGTATGTGCTCTAACCAGGAGCGGGTCAGGACTGCTGACTAACATCAAACAAGAATCATGCAAATAACAAGGAATAAAAGTGCAAATACATCCCAAAGTTTCAGAGCTTTTCCCTCTACAATTATCAGACACCTTGTAAGCGATACACGGACTCTTACCATTGTGATGGCGGAGAAGAAGCACTGTGCCGCCAGGAAGAGCACCAGCTTCCTCATCGTCTCCTAAGAGAGTCATACGGAAACAACAAAAGCAATAAAGGAAGATCAGACTGGAAATGGTGAAGGTGTAAAACACAGAAGAGAAAGGAGGTAGATACAGACATACCGAGCCTCGGCTCCGGAAATGCAGATTCCTTATGTATGAATAGACTAAGATGTCCTGTGTGTACATGGGCTCAGGAGGAGGGGGGATATAATTCTTTATACAACTTATCTATCTGTAGTGCCCCAGCACAGGTGTGCCACTGACTTGTTATTGCACCTGGGTAAAGTAACTCGGTTCAGGTTCTCGCAGTGGTCAGAGGTGTTCTATGTTTTCCCCACTAGGTGGCACTACTGTGGTTTTTCTATGCTTTGTTCTATGCACAGCTGAAGGAAACACTGGGATAAATTGTTTATGTCACATTTTTGTTTTTTTCCTGTTGCAGATGCAGGTCCCTCTTTTTTCTATCCTATCCTTACGCTCCTTTCTTCTGCACACACAGTCCCACCAAACACAGGGAGACTTAGTTGCTCCTATAAAAGAAGGTTAGTTCCTAGTGGGAGGGTCTCCACGTTTCACTTACTAGAGAGAGAGAGCAACAAAAAAGAGACAGTTCCTGCTGCAGTGAAGCCAGGGCCTGGCTTAGGCTAAGACCCTTTGTCAGGGACCAAGAGACTAAGGCCACATTCACACACCCGTAGTGCAGTCCACGACCGTGGACCCGCAGCCCGCACTACAAATGTGCATCCGTAGTGCTACATGCTTCACGGAGCACTACATTCACACATCATTACTCCAGCAATCTGTGCCGCAGAAAAAAGGACCGCTGCAACGGCTTCCCCGTGTCGGTGCCATTGTATCCATATGAAATACTTAAAGCAAATGTACCTGATGGATTTGCTTTAAGCTTTTATTCTGATATAAGTAGTCACCACTAGCATGCAGTGCTAGACCCCCTCAGGAGGAAAGGACGTCCTCTGAGGTTCACCTTGTCCATGCCAGGGATATTTTCAACTTAGTACAGAGCAGTGACCTGTATCCAGTTAGGCAGTTACCCATAGAACAAAGCTGCCACTTGCCTACGTATTCTACAGTGTAACGCAAGGCTCTTCTGAAAAGTTTTGGGAAGTCTGCTTGACCCAGGGCCTTGTACTACCCTTATAGGACAGGTAACGCAACACTGTAGGGCATTAGGTGGTCAAGTATGTGAGTACAAGTTTTCTTCTTCTTCTCTTAACTACACTATCCCGGCAGAGTACTAAGCTAAATTGGCAGGGCCCTCAAGAAGCTCCTTTTCTCTTCTGCTATTCCAGCTTCTTTTACCTCCCACCTGCAGTTACCAACTCTTTATTTTGTATTGCACTGGAGAAATACCTCAGTAAAGGGACGTTATTTTGGTTAAGCTACTGGACTCTGTCAGTCATTCTGCACCTACACACCAGATTACACTTGGGTTATCCAAACCTGCAGAAGCCATGCCCGTCTGACAGGTAGTAACCACCGGGGGTGGGTACCAATGCCACTCCAGGCTACCGTGATAAGTGCTGAAGTAACCCACACCCACCTAGCTGCCACAACACCGCCAGAGATCGGTTGCATTCAATAAAAATGAGCTGTCATACCCCACAAAAACTGAGCACAAGACTGGCGCAATTTCTGGAAAATCCTGGAAAATCCCTTTAAATATAAGATATATTGGAGGCAATACGTAGGACTTGGACTTAGCTAAACGTTAGACTTAGGACTGGGTTTTAGATCTGTGGTTCTGTTCTGTAGCTACAGTATAATAATCTAGATTGCATTTTAGGTATTTATCTATAGGTTTACAGCAATAAATAGTATATGCAACCCTTAAAGGGGAAGTCTAGCACGGGGCAAAAAAGTTATTTCTAGCTGGGGATGGAGAAACAGTCATCGGTCCCGGTGTCCGTGCAGCATTGCCTCCCACTCCTAGACCCAGTAGTGGATTACAATAGGGGCGTTCCGCACGGCAGCCCGGGGCCCTAAGCTCCTGGGGGGCCCATGACCACCCAAAAAGACTTAAACTTTCAGTGGTGTACTGTCTCCTGGCTACACTTCTGCCATGATTTGCAAAAAATCTGTTTTTTTTTTATGGCAATTTTGCACAAACCAGGACATCATGACATTATCTATTCTGTACTATGAACGCCAGGCTAGTGCTGCCATAGTTACAGTGGGCTGGGGGGCTTGGTGAACAGCCCGGGGCCTATGGTGAAGTTAATCCGCCCTTGCCTGGACCCCACTGGCTGTCTTCTTAGCTTCGATTGGTGGGCATCACTTCTGTAACCTCCCACAATCACATAGTTACCCCTATTCCTGAGCATAGGGGATAATTTTGGCTCTTGGGGGTAACCTCAGTAAATATAGATAGTATGCAATAGATATAAAGTTAGCAATATTGCAACTTGAGAAAGGGGTCCTTGGAAATCTGATGTCAGGCTGGGACCCAGAGACACAGGGCAAGTGAAGCCCTAACATTGGCACCCGCCCTGCTGTCCCTTCCTTTTGGAGTGATCGGCTCCTTAGCAGGGTGGCTCCAACCAGAAGACTAATCTCTGTGCTACTATAAGAGGGACACAAGACAAAGACAAGACAAGCCAATAATCGCAGGGTCAATTAGCCGGGTCGGTAACTATTGGCCGCACAGCGTGACGGCTGGCTCCTGACACCTGAAATGTGTTGTTTCAATGAGGTTGATCAATAAGCCCTGCATTATTTGGCCTAAAGATGTCTGGGCTCCTTTCGCTGTTAAAAGTTATCCTCCACATTAGCGTTCAGTGATGGAGTTACTTCTTGGCATGCGCCAGCCTCCTTCCTACGCCTTGCCAAGAACTCCTGTTCAGCTTTCCATGAATATACTGATATCAGCAGCACAGCTCAAGCCCTTTACTTTTGTTTGGAGCCTATGTTGCAGACACATACGATACCCATAACTCCCTCGAAGCCTTATCACCATCTCTGTGACTGTTATGGGATCATATCTTAAGCTGTACATAGAGGTTAGACGGCTCTCAGCCAAACACCTTCATTAGCCGGAGCTATTCTTCCCATATGTCTCATATTCCTGTGCATGTTCCTGGAAGGGCAGAGCTCTTTGTTTTATTACCTTGGCAGCTGTCACTTCCAGATCGGGAAATGAATCAGAACAAACAAGGAACAAGAAAGATGAAAATAATGGGTGGGTAAGTGGAACACAATGCAATAAGAAACACATGTAAAAAATGTTCTTTTTGCTGCCCATTCATTTGACAGACATGTCCTCACTTATCTCTAAACTTCTAAGATGTATGTTGGGAGGTTACCAGCTTCTATAACTTTATATAATGTGTTTGTCTATGTTAGGACACTCAGCGTTTGTTATGTACATGGAGCCTTTTGTATGTTCTGATAACATGTGTATTGCATTGTTTTGGATTCTAAAGGAGAGGTTAGGGTGGTCGCATCTGTCTGCTGATGATGGCAGAACACGTATTCAACTGACGGGATTCATGCCAACTGCCTTGGTTGAACATGGCTGCATTTTAAATAGTGAGACGGGAATAAGCTACTGCCAGACTCCACTGGGGGGGGGGGGGGGTTATAGCCGGCCATACCCCGTAAGACATGCAACAACTGAAAATCTAATGTGTAGGAGGTCCTAAAAAACTCTGCTCCAAAAGATGATGTTAGAAAAGAGAAGGATCGAGCATCGTAAATTTCACCTCCCCCATCCTTATGCTCTTGGGTAGTAAGACGAGTCTGGCCGTAGATTACCCCACCGCCCTTGTGGTACACATTATGGTTTATCTATGCCCAACTAAAAAGTGCTCACAGTTAAAAGGGTGGAGGTTTCTCCAGACTGCCCCCATTTTTTTTTATCTATAAATTCTTTCCCTATTCAACTCACTGTACAGAGGGGTATTTATGATTTCTCACCTCCTTGCCATTCGGATTCCACTGTCTGGCTTGTCTTTGCTGTCTGGCTCCTCTTGGATGCCTGTCCTGTCCTGGCTGTCTTGCTCCTCCTGGCTGTCTGGCTCGTATTGGATGCCTGGCTTGTCTTGGATGCCTGGCTTGTCTTGGATGCCTGGCTCCTCTTGGATGCCTGTCCTGTCCTGGCTGTCTTGCTCCTCCTGGCTGTCTGGCTCGTATTGGATGCCTGGCTTGTCTTGGATGCCTGGCTCCTCTTGGATGCCTGTCCTGTCCTGGCTTTCTTGCTCCTCTTGGCTGTTCGGATTGTCTTCGCTGTCTGGTTCCTCTTGGATACCTTCCTAGTTGTGGCTGTCTTGCTCCTCTTGGCTGTCTGGCTCGTCTTAGATGCCTGGCTTTTCTTGCCTGTCTGGCTCGTCTTAGATGCCTGGCTTTTCTTGCCTGGCTTGCTCCTCTTGGCTGTCTGGCTCGTCTTGGCTGTCTGGATTGTCTTGGCTGTCTGGCTCCTCTTGGATGCCTGTCCTGTCCTGGCTTTCTTGCTCCTCTTGGCTGTTCGGATTGTCTTCGCTGTCTGGTTCCTCTTGGATACCTTCCTAGTTGTGGCTGTCTTGCTCCTCTTGGCTGTCTGGCTCCTCTTGGCTGTCTGGCTCGTCTTAGATGCCTGGCTTTTCTTGCCTGTCTGGCTCGTCTTGCCTGTCTGGCTCGTCTTGCCTGTCTGGCTCTTATCACTTTCGTCTTTGAACGTTTGGCAGTGTGTGGCGTGGATCCACAGGATTTTCTTCTTCCTTGTTGATGTTGTTAGCAGGACTTGGCAATGACCTTATTGGGTGGAAATAGGTTGAGTTCATGCCAAGTACATTATATTGGCTCAGGATGAGCCGGTCTGGTCCCTATTTTCCTGTCAGTGATGAAGCGATGCAGTATATCATTTTAATGAATCATTGTATTATATTTTGTGGGCTACAACCTTGTAAAATTTTTAATAAAGGTTTGAACTATATGTTGATAATGTCAGTGCCATGACCTCTGGGAGTTGTTCATAGTTCAAATTACACAAGTGGCGAGCATTTAGACCATGTTAATGTTTAGGTTATGAGCTGTGAGACGGGATTAGCCCCTTCTCTACTTTACCGACCTATCAGTTCTGAGAAAAATGGAACAATTTACAATGGATGAAATTCTAAGACTTTATTCCAACACATTCAGTTCATTTTAGCAGTCACAATCTACCTAATTACTTCTTCTCTGGGAGGTACCAACCGGGCAGGAAGCTGATCTTGTAAGGGGTTCATTTGCTAAAGTTGGATATAATCAGACCCCACTGAGTGAGAATTTACTTCTGTTTTGCTGCATCTAACTTTTATGACCCCCCCCCCCCCCCACACACACACACACACACACTGTATACTGCCCCCCCCCCCCCCCCCCACACACACACACACACACGCACACACACACACGGCTGTACACTTGCCCCCACCACCACCACCCCAGCTGTACACCAACCCACCCTTCTTTCCAACTGTACAACCCCCCCCCTCACTCGGCTCTACACTCAGCCCCCACCCACCCGCCTGTACAATCACACGGGAAAGGAAGGAGCTCGCAATTAGGCTGAATAATATACCTGTGTAGAAAACTTCTTTTCTATGTAATTATACATCTGCCCTGGGATTAAACCTGTAATCACATGACATTCCTACCACATCACTCTTGTTAAATGCATTAACCTTTTGTACTCCAGCATCTTTGTAAGTGATTTGACTTTCACCACTTTATATGATTAAAAATACAAAAACAAAACCCAATGCCCCTTATACAACCATACGGTGCAACTGAGTCATTGATGGAATGACTGAACATTAAAAAGGATATATAAGTTCTATTTTATGTCATTTTATGTAATCAGATGAATGTAATCTGCTGATATGTCCCTGTAGCTCATGGGACGCTGACAATGAAAGTTAGTCTCTCCCTTTCATACATTGTGCGTTCCCTTGCACTTTGCAGTTTTAGATGACATGTACTAAGGCCGTTTGGAGCACTGGGGGCGAAGAACACCAATCCCCCTCTGGTCGGCCTGCCCCTTCTAAGGGGCTATTTCACGGAGTGATTATCAGCCTTATCGGGCCGATTCGGCTGCTTATTGCTCTGTGGAATAGAGACAACAATCAGCCGATGTTGCTGCGTGGAATAGCGATGCGCGGTGGGCGACCAACGATCTTACATGCACCATACATTACCTAAGCATATTGTAGACCTTCTACTGCACTCCTTCTTCCTCCTGGTACCACGCGGAGTAGCAGCTTCGGTGCGGCCTGTCCTAGCTGACAGTCCGCTCAGCCAATCACTGGCCGAGACCGCCACACAGCTCAGACAGGCCGCACCGAAGCTGCTGCTGCGCGCTGGACTGGGAGGAAGATGGGGCGCAGGAGAAGCCTTGCAACATGTGTAGGTAATGTATGGTGTTTAAACAAGGGCTGCAAGGACATTGGTAATGATGTCCCTGCAGCCCACGCTAAATAATTATCGGGCCGTGGAATAGGCCCAGTAAAGGAGCGCCGATCTAGCCTATCAGTGCTCATTTACATTATTGATCGGGCCCCCATTGGCCCGTTGAATAGGACCCTAAGGATTGGTTGTTCTGTAGACAAGCTTGAGGGACTCTCTCAGTTTCTTTGTCCTCCATCCCCAGACAGAGGCAGCTCTTATCAATAGAAGATTTGGTATCGCAGTCCTCATTACTTGTCCGACCATTGACGGAAGCCACCATCACCTTCATTTGCATGTTGTGAATGAGAAGCCTGGACTGCGGCAGACTAGAATCACATTGTCTTTAGTGATACAGCCAGGTTCTGTTTGGGATCTGATGACAATTAAGTTGGGTACTGAGGCCTCATGGAGGACACACCGACTCCCAAACATACAATCTACTCTTGAGAATCTGTCAGAAAAGCATTTAAGGTCCCTTGTTCCAACACATACTGTATACTAAGTAGGTCCCCTCTGTGCTCCCATGTGCTAGTTAGGCTTCCTCTGTGCTCCCATATAGAAGTTAGTAGAGACGAGAAAGCACCAAAATACTTGAATGCTCGTTAATCTAGTTGAGTCTTTATCAATACTCCAGTGCTCGATGTGAGCAATGAACCCCATTGAAATCAACGTGAGACTCAAGTATTTAGCCAGTTGCTTCCGGATTGGCACAGCTGAGGGTACCTGGTGAATCTGAAAATGAGAGTCTAGCGTTAACCCATGGGGGCCAAATTGTGTTTCGTTGGTGGGGAGGGAAGTGGGAAATTAACAATAAGTGGCTTAGGTGGGACACCACTGTAGCCACTGAATGGCTGATCTGTAATAGAGAAGACCGATAGAAGACAATTCTGGTAACTATAGCTTTACTGCTCCCCTAATATTGGGGTTTAAAGTAACAAATAGAATTTTTTGCAAAGTTAGAAAAGAATCTGGGTTTGGG
Source organism: Dendropsophus ebraccatus (assembly GCF_027789765.1). Lineage (NCBI taxonomy): Eukaryota > Metazoa > Chordata > Amphibia > Anura > Hylidae > Dendropsophus > Dendropsophus ebraccatus. The sequence goes on from NC_091454.1 coordinate 227,848,397, forward strand.
GCAGGTCCAGTTCGCTCATCTTTAACCAGGGGCAACTACTATATAGATACACAGAGTGGCCTGACTACTAGAGATGAGCGAGAATGCTTTGTTGAGTATAGTTACTTGATGGTACTGGATACTGGAGCGAGTGCGAGTATTGCACACTTGTCGGGTGCTTGTTAACAAAAAGCTTGTTGAATGGCTGCTGGGCATAATGCATGCCCACAGCTTTAATAAAGTGTACCTGTCACTATCGGACCTTCCAGCTCAGCGGATAAATCCTCTACGGAAGGACAGGTCTCCATGGATATGGAGATGCAGTCAGATGATAATGCATTATTGTGCGATTGCCTCTCTGCCGTGGCCCAGGTTACTGGTATTGGTGTTGGGCTTGCTGGTGGGTTCTGGTGTTTTGGAGACTACTTGTCACGTGGCCAGGAGTGATAACACCCACCCTCGGACACACAGCAACCAGACCTTGGTTTGGACAGGTGTGAAGTGTAAGTAACAATAACAGCTAGATTTGCATTTCCAAGGAAATACATAGTGCTTGAAAAGAGCGCCCCTTTAACAGTGACTTCTCTTTAAGAGAAACTTTAACCCTTGATACCCTCCCTTTAAGAGCGACTTTGGTACAGTCCCTTTAAGAGCAACTTTGGTACAGACTCTTCAAGAGAAAGTTTGGTACAGTCCCTTAAGGAGCGACTTTTGTGCCAACGCTTTGACCTATATACTGTACCTTTAAGACCAGCTTAAGTACTGTCCCTTTAAAAGAGACATAGCTACCATTCTTTGAAAACAATCTAAAGTACTAACCCTTTAAAAGCGACTTGAGTACCATCCGTAAAAGAGCAACTTGGGAACCGTCCCTTTAAGAGCGACTTGGGTAACGTCCCTTTAAGAGCTACTTGGGTACCATCCCTTTGAGAGCGGCTTGGGTACCGTCCATTTAAGAGCGGCTTGGGTACTGTCCCTTTAAGACCAACTTTGGTACAGTCCCTTTAAGAGCAGCTTTGGGTACCGTCTCCAAGAGCAAATTTGGTACAGTGCCTTAAGGAGCGACTTTTGTGCCAACGCTTTGAGTGACCTTTGTACTGTACCTCTAAGACCAGCTTAAGTACTGTCCCTTTAAAAGAGAAGTAGCTACCATCCTTTGAAAACAATCTTAAGTACTGACCCTTAAATCGACTTGAGTACTGTCCCTTTAAGAGTGACTTGAGTAACGTCCCTTTAAGAGCTACTTGGTTACCATCCCTTTGAGAGCGGCTTGGGTACCGTCCATTTAAGTGCGGCTTGGGTACCGTCCCTTTAAGAGCGACTTGCATATCGTCCCTTTAAGAGCGGCTTGGGTACCGTCCCTTTAAGTGCGACTTGGGTACCGTCCCTTTAAGAGCGACTTGGGTACCGTCCCTTTAAGAGCGACTTGGGTACCGTCCCTTTAAGAGCGACTTGGGTAACATCCCTTTAAGAGCGACTTGGGTAACGTCCCTTTAAGAACGGGTTGGGTAACGTCCCTTTAAGAGCGACTTGGGTAACATCCCTTTAAGAGCGACTTGGGTAACGTCCCTTTAAGAGCGACTTGAATACTGTCCCTTTAAGAGCGGCTAAGGTACAGTCACTTTAAAAGCGGCTTGGGTACCGTCCCTGCTACATGGCTGTCAGCTCTGCTATTTTACTGACTGACCTCTGCTACTTATAATGGTAAAGATTATTGCTCAGTTACCATGACAACCTTACTCATGTCAGAGAGACAAAATCGTTAAGGACCTTCCATGTATTATATCTTCTATTGGCCAATAGTGGACATGTGACTGTGTGGATGTTGTGAGGCAGTTCCTATTGGCTGCTATATTTCAGCTATTTGCATATGTGCTGTGATTGGCTGTTAGCGTTTACAGTGTGGCCATTATTTCCAATAGGCCATTATTTTCTATGGGAAATTTGGGGTCTTTAAACGTAAATTTCTTAAAAACGACAAATCTGATCAAAATGAAAAAAAAAATAAAAATAAATATATATATATATATATATATATATATATATATATATATATCACACTTCTCACCGCCGAGGGCTTCGAAACGCAGTTTGAACGGAGTCAGTGCGTTCGGGCTGTATTCTTCACAGAAAAATGGCCGGAAGAAGAAGAAGAAATGGAAGAAGAAGAAGAAGAAGAATACGGATTACAATATAGGGATTTTTCAAGCACTATAATAATGCTTTAACAGGTAGATAAGTGAGTTGATAGAAGGAAAACAGGAGATAGGGAACAGATAGGATGGCCCTTGACTAGTGTACTGAGTATTCAGCCAGGATGTGATGAAGTGTTGAGAAATATTTGACGAATCCTCCTACTCACTTATGAATGAGTCTAGTTATCTCATCTAATCACGTTCTGACCACAGTGTCAGGTGACCCGTCCCCTGGGGTAGTACAAGTCCCAGGTATCTGTTCTGGGGGGAGCTGGCTTGTAGTGGCCTTCCTACAAAGCTGAGCGCTTGTCAGTAGAGATTGGCTGAAGTAGTGATGAGCGAATACTGTTCGATCGAATAGATATTCGATCGAATAGTGAGATATTCGAATATTCGATATTCGAACGAATATCCCACGAATATTCAATATATATTCGATAAGCGTTCAAATCCCCCAGCTTCCGTTTTCACCCTCCAAATGGTCAAATAGATGTTTTTCACTAATCAAATACTTGTTCCCATAGACTTTAATGGGATCGAATATTCAATCGAATATTCGAATATTCGCGGGATATTCGTACGAATATCGAATATTCGAATATCTCACTATTCGCTCATCACTAGTCTTGAGCTTCTCCGTTCCTCTTTAACGTTTCAAAGTGTTTTATTGAAAGATTTTTCAGAATTTTTTTCAAGACAACAAATAATTTCAAATACAAGAACAATGCCAGAGCACAGATATGTCCAGTACAGAAATGTTTCAAGTACAAGAAGTAACAAATAGTTACGGACAACGTCTCTACAGAAGAGGAGCAATGGGAGGCTACCACATCAGGATACTGAGGCAGCGCACACAACAGTAGCAAAGTGAGACGGTGGAAGTCCATGACGCATAAAGTCCATGCAGTGGCAGAACGGTCATCATAAAACCAAACAGGAAATAAAATCAAGAACAACAGGCAGGGCATCAACACAAATCGGATAGCAGGCATGGTGGCATCTTCACATAATAAGTCAGCTGACACAAAAAAAAGGAGTAGGCAGGGCTTGGTCAGTAGTGTGATGTGTGGGTGGAGGTTAGGCAACTCTGTGGCTCTGTAGGAGTAAAAGAAGAGTATATAGTCAACTGTCTCAGAGTGCAAGTCAATCAGTGGTAGGTGACCCGAAGATTCTGTTTGTCCAGGCAAAAGGAGACCGAAGTACCTCTACCGCATGCAATATATTGTTCAAGCGCATGAACCTGTCGCACTTCAGCAATCACATCCATGGCTAAGGGAGGAATTCTCGATTTACAGCGCCTTGTGATTGCGAGGCGTGCTATAGTCAGTATCTTACACACAAGCGGTTTGTTTTTTGTAGGTATATGGGCTAGCTGAAGGGACAGCAAAGCTTGAGCAGGGGTGAGAAGGATGGGTTGGCCTACCAACGTTGTGAGCAAGTCAGAAATTTGATGCCAAAAAAGGCGGAGCAAAGGACACTCCCATAAAATGTGATATAGGGACCCAATTTGGCCACAATGTCTCCAGCTCAATCTTCGGGGAGTAAAGTACAAATGGAGTCTGCATTTAAAAACATTCTCCCTCTGAGGAATACTAATCACGGATTTGACCATCTGTAGGCTTGTTGCCAGTCATGAGCCGAGAATGTGGTGCGCCGAGCTTTCTCCCATTTAAGAACAAAAGCATCTTTGGTGAAGACATTGAGGCCACCAACATGTTCGTATAAAGGCTTAAGGCCTGTCTTTCGTTGCCCTAAAAGGATAGCCAGTTGGCGGTCCCATTTGACGTTTGCCTGTACCTTAGAGGTCACGAAATGGCATACCGGAAGGTATACGTAAAAATCATGTTTGGGCAACTGGAACTGTTCATACAGGGATTGAAAATCTTTAAGGGTAGAACTATAATATAATTGAGACATAGAAGACAGACCCGCTTCTTCCCACTACTGCCAACTAATGTGCGGAACGGACTGCAAGAAGTATGTAAAAGACGAAGTGGGGAGCTGCAGGGGGGGAAAGGAACGGTGGGAACCACCATTCTTGTGGCAGAGCTTCCAGCACTTTAAACATTGTAGGGGGAGGTGGTCAGGTATGAGTGACAGGTCAAGAATGGCTACATACAGGAGGTCACGTAACTTCCCTTTTGCATAAAAGTGTTCTATATCACCCCAGTTAGTAGAGTGGCTGTCAGCCCACCAGTGGCGGAGCTGTGATGGTATGGTAGCTTTGTAATAATAAAAGGGATCGGGGACTCCGTCGCTCTTTAAGGTGGTCGACTGTCCTACTCTGTTAGTCTGTCCTCAGTGTACGCAAGTGTTAGGTTGGACAGCTAGTGTCAGGAACAACTAAATACACATCCTGCCTGCCCTGTAGTTAATATAAAGGGAAGTTGTTACTAGAGAAAAGAAGTGTGTGTGTAGCTAGACCAAAGTGTGAGCTGCAGCTGTGCTGTGAAAGTGGGACATCTGGTGGTTGGAGTAAGGAACAGCAGCCAATCTGTCCTAACCTGTGAGAGAAACGGGTTTTACCAAGGTGTAAGAAGAGAAAAGAAAACACGTAGTGGGATACTACATCTCTGTTGCCGATCTTTCTGCAACGTTCGGAGGGGTTAGACAAAATGGCGCCGTTCATGTAAAAAAGAAATAAATAAACATATTCTCACCTTGCTGCAGTGCTTGCTGTCCTCAGGCGTCTCCTCTTTCTGCTCTGCATAAGTGACGTCACTCGTGTGTCGGAGCGCTGGGGGAGGGAGGGACCTTTCATAGCCAGAAGCATAATGCTGCCTGCCACCACAAGAATAACAATGGCTTGATACCGCCTCTCCCCCCCCCCCCCCCCCCCCTTCAAGTGGCCTTATGGAAAAAGTGCCCCTGTTGTCACCTATATAATAGTCTCAGCAATTTGGAACATGAATTGCAGTTGACGGCTTTCATTTAAAGGGGTTATACAGAGGTTAAAAAAAGATGGCCACTTTCCCCTAAGAACAGCACCATTATTGTTGTGGGTGGTTCTGCAGCTCAGTCCCATTTAAGTGAATAGAGCCAAGTTGTAACACCACACACACACACACCTCTCCTATAAACCTCCTTCGCTTAAAGCTAGTGCTGCACAGCAAATCTGATTATGTGATTGGTATTGTGGTTTATTCTACGTCAGTGACTGTGACCTGTGACCCTTGCAAAAAAAAAAAAAAAAAAAAAAAACCTTGCAGGTCACACGGTGCAGGTGACTTTGCTATCACTGATTCCATTAAAAGTTGCAACAATAATAAAGTCATGTGACAGCGAGTTACCAACAAGTCACATGAAATATTTTGCTTGTGTGACCAAGGTTGCCACTAGTTTTTCTTGGCATAAACTTTTTTTTTTACCTAATTTTAAAAACATACAAACAACTAAGTAAGTAATCTGTGTTGTATGTTATGCAGAAATAAAAGACAAAACTATTACAATAATAAAAATAAATAAATGGTAATAATAATGATAATAATAATAATGATGATGATGATGATGATGATGATGATGATGATAGTAGTAGTAGTAGTAGTAATAATAATAATATGTAGTAGTAATAATAATAATAATAATAATATGATGATGATGATGATGATGATGATGGTAGTAGTAGTAGTAGTAGTAATAATAATAATAATAATAATATCTCCGCTAATATTGTTATCCATTTATGGATAATATTATCATCATTATTATTATTATTATTATTATTATTATTATTATTATTATTATTATTACTACTACTACTGCTACCATTATTATTATTATTATTATTATTATTATTATTATTAATGAGTACTAGCGAATTACTAGGCTCAGTGGTCAGCTTATAAGTCGATTTGCTCCGCTTCGGGTGCCGGGAACAGCTTGACCCAGTCCTAGGAAACTGGGAAAAGTTTCCCAGCACAGAATTAAGCTTTTCCCGTCCCGAGTGGAGCAGCACAAAGTTCTAAGGCAGCCGACTGATAAGCTGACCATTGAGCCTAGTAGTTCGGTAGTACTGTAAATTTACTAGTAGTATTATTATTATTATATTATATTCCTATATTTCTGCCATTGCTCGGTCAGTGTACAGTTAATCTTTCCTTCTCCGTCTCACACATCTATGAATATTCCCTGTGGTTTCGTTATGAAGTTACAATAAAGAAATAAAAGAAATGACTTAATCTCTTCATTAATGATAATTGGGAAAAAAATAAAGTAATTATTGTTGTCTGTGACGTCCTTGTCGGCCGTCCTGCTGGGATTGTTAGTTTGCTATAGTACAATGTATTGTCAGTGATTGTGGTAATAACATTGTAACCTCCTGGTATAATAGCGCCCCCAGGAGGCCGGCAGGAGCGGAGACTGTATGACACAATCTATTATCCTCCCTCCGCTGGGGATTCCGGCTCTGTGATCACTTCTATTACTGTACAGATGAGGCAACTCGCTTTTCTATTAGAACTTTCTATCTGCAATGTGTTTTAATGTCAGTGACAATATACAAGTGTGATCAGACAGTGTGAATGAAATAAAATAAAGTAAATTACATTGACCCATCCCTTACATACTGTAATTCTAAAATGTGAAATTCTGAAAGAAAAAAACAAATATAGAAAATAATAATAATAATAATAATAATAATAATAATAATATTTGCTAAATAAAAGTATGGTGTTCTGTAGGTTAAATAATAACAATAATAATAATTATTATTATTATTATTATTATTATTAGTTTACACTCATAGGCTTTGTTCACACAGCGTCAAAAAAAGAAAAGAGGCGTCCACTTTTTCTATTAAAAAATGTCAGTTATTGCTTTGATTTTACTGACCTCAATAAATTGCATTGAAGTCAATGGAATGATGGACGTCCAATGCACACAGTGTAAAAAATTACGGACGCCGCTTGCATGGACGTCAAAATAATTGTCATCACCAGTATTTTCAGAGGTTTTTGTTATTCTTTAGTTGGTCACACCATTTTTCTTTTTTCACCCTCATTTCACCGTCTTTACTAATAAATTTAAAGGACTTCTCAATTAAAGACAAAGGGCGATCAGTCACCTGACCTAGAATAATGGACTGGCGGCCAAAGAGTGAAATGACGATACAAAGCTCCATGTATCTGGAATAGCATTTGATAGCCCCCCATACTGTTTTGCTAGTAGATGGAATCCACCCCGTCTGGCTCATGCCCCCCTCCCCCTCCCATCAGAGACAGGGATCACGTCTCCTCCGCCACAACCCTGCCCACTAAGAGACGGAGGACGCGGCATCCATCAGTCCTCAGCTCCTGCCTTGCCCCACAGCATCGATTCTGTGCCCCCCACCTGCTTTTGATGAACTGAGGAGGGGACCCCAGGGTGATGAGACCCCTTACTGAAGATGAATAGCAGTAACGTGCAGGAGGAAGCAGTTATCTCGGACCATCCCAAGCTCCATGTGTACAGGAAGAACGGCCGCTGCGTGTGTGCCCGCTATAGTGAGATTTCTTCCTCAGGGCACCAACGCTGTGGAGTAGCGCCTTACTGGAGGACTCCGCCTTTTCCACCAAACAAAATAAAGGAAGGAAGGAAAGGAAGCACTTAAAACAGCGGGAGAGGTCTCTAAAAACTGTGGGGGGGGGGGAGGCTGGTGAGTTGCACAATTGGGCTTTGGAAGTGATTGTTTGTTGGGGCCTGGGCGGAATACCCCTTTAATATGTGTAATGACTTGATTTGTTATAGAGATTATATGGGGAATAGTGAGCCCAAGTAAGGCCATAATGACAGTAAGTAAGGCCATAATGCACTGTGTGTTTGGTTTGGTGGTTTCTTCTATTTCTTTAACAGTAGATGAGTTAGACAGGGAAAGTCGGCTGGATTCAGTCATGGGTCACTGGTCCCCTATGGATGTCACACAATTAGTGTGTGTGTGTGTGTGTGGGGGGGGGTCTATATATTTATTATTATTATTATTATTATTATTATTATTATTATTATTACTGTTATTACAGTAGGTAAGATTTTTTTTTTATAATATAAAATAATGATAATAACACTAACCCCTTGATCGGCCTATTTTGGACCTTAGTGATCAAGTAATTTTTTTTTTACTTTTTCCACCAAGTATATAACCAAGAGGTGTTCAGGTTTATAGCCAAGAAGGGTTTCAGAAGTATATAACAAGGAGGTGATGAAAGAGTAATACCAGGATGTGTTGCAGAAGTAATGCCAGGAGGAGTTGTAAGTGTAATGCCAGGAGGTGTTGTAAGAGTAATACCAGGAGGTGTTGTAAGAGTAATGCCAGGAGGTGTTGTAGGAGTAATGCCAGGAGGTGTTGTTGGAGTAATACCAGGAGGTGTTGTAAGAGTAATACCAGGAGGTGTTGTAAGAGTAATGCCAGGAGGTGTTGTAAGAGTAATACCAGGAGGTGTTGTAAGAGTAATGCCAGGAGGTGTTGTAGGAGTAATGCCAGGAGGTGTTGTTGGAGTAATACCAGGAGGTGTTGTAGGAGTAATGGCAGGAGGTGTTGTAAGTGTAATGCCAGGAGGTGTTGTAGGAGTAATACCAGGAGGTGTTGTAGGAGTAATGGCAGGAGGTGTTGTAAGTGTAATGCCAGGAGGTGTTGTAGGAGTAATACCAGGAGGTGTTGCAGAAGTAATGCCAGGAGGTGTTGTAGGAGTAATGGCAGGAGGTGTTGTAGGAGTAATGCCAGGATGTGTTGTAGGAGTAATGCCAGGAGGTGTTGTAGGAGTAATGCCAGGAGGTGTTGTAGGAGTAATGGCAGGAGGTGTTGTAGGAGTAATACCTGGAGGTGTTGTAGGAATAATGCCAGGAGGTGTTGTAGGAGTAATGCCAGAGGTGTTGGAGGAGTAATGCCAGGAGGTGTTGTAGGAGTAATGCCAGGAGGTGTTGTAGGAATAATGCCAGGAGGTGTTGCAGGAGTAATGGCAGGAGGTGTTGTAGGAGTAATGGCAGGAGGTGTTGTAGGAGTAATACCTGGAGGTGTTGTAGGAATAATGCCAGGAGGTGTTGTAGGAGTAATGCCAGGAGGTGTTGTAGGAGTAATGGCAGGAGGTGTTGTAGGAGTAATACCTGGAGGTGTTGTAGGAATAATGCCAGGAGGTGTTGTAGGAGTAATGCCAGAGGTGTTGGAGGAGTAATGCCAGGAGGTGTTGTAGGAGTAATGGCAGGAGGTGTTGTAGGAGTAATGCCAGGAGGTGTTGTAGGAGTAATGCTAGGAGGTGTTGTAGGAGTAATGCCAGGAGGTGTTGTAGGAGTAATGCTAGGAGGTGTTGTAGGAGTAATGCCAGGAGGTGTTGTAGGAGTAATGCTAGGAGGTGTTGTAGGAGTAATGCCAGGAGGTGTTGTAGGAGTAATGGCAGGAGGTGTTGTAGGAGTAATGCAAGGAGGTGTTGTAGGAGTAATGCCAGGAGGTGTTGTAGGAATAATGCCAGGAGGTGTTGTAGGAGTAATGCCAGGAGGTGTTGTAGGAGTAATGCTAGGAGGTGTTGTAGGAGTAATGCCAGGAGGTGTTGTAGGAGTAATGCTAGGAGGTGTTGTAGGAGTAATGCCAGGAGGTGTTGTAGGAGTAATGGCAGGAGGTGTTGTAGGAGTAATGCTAGGAGGTGTTGTAGGAGTAATGGCAGAAGGTGTTGTAGGAGTAATGCCAGGAGGTGTTGTAGGAGTAATGCTAGGAGGTGTTGTAGGAGTAATGCCAGGAGGTGTTGTAGGAGTAATGCTAGGAGGTGTTGTAGGAGTAATGCCAGGAGGTGTTGTAGGAGTAATGCTAGGAGGTGTTGTAGGAGTAATGCCAGGAGGTGTTGTAGGAATAATGGCAGGAGGTGTTGTAGGAGTAATGCTAGGAGGTGTTGTAGGAATAATGCCAGGAGGTGTTGTAGGAGTAATGCCAGAGGTGTTGGAGGAGTAATGCCAGGAGGTGTTGTAGGAGTAATGGCAGGAGGTGTTGTAGGAGTAATGCTAGGAGGTGTTGTAGGAGTAATGCCAGGAGGTGTTGTAGGAGTAATGCTAGGAGGTGTTGTAGGAGTAATGCCAGGAGGTGTTGTAGGAGTAATGCTAGGAGGTGTTGTAGGAGTAATGCCAGGAGGTGTTGTAGGAGTAATGGCAGGAGGTGTTGTAGGAGTAATGCAAGGAGGTGTTGTAGGAGTAATGCCAGGAGGTGTTGTAGGAATAATGCCAGGAGGTGTTGTAGGAGTAATGCCAGGAGGTGTTGTAGGAGTAATGCTAGGAGGTGTTGTAGGAGTAATGCCAGGAGGTGTTGTAAGAGTAATACCAGGAGGTGTTGTAAGAGTAATGCCAGGAGGTGTTGTAGGAGTAATGCCAGGAGGTGTTGTTGGAGTAATACCAGGAGGTGTTGTAGGAGTAATGGCAGGAGGTGTTGTAAGTGTAATGCCAGGAGGTGTTGTAGGAGTAATACCAGGAGGTGTTGTAGGAGTAATGGCAGGAGGTGTTGTAAGTGTAATGCCAGGAGGTGTTGTAGGAGTAATACCAGGAGGTGTTGCAGAAGTAATGCCAGGAGGTGTTGTAGGAGTAATGCCAGGAGGTGTTGTAAGAGTAATACCAGGAGGTGTTGTAAGAGTAATGCCAGGAGGTGTTGTAGGAGTAATGCCAGGAGGTGTTGTTGGAGTAATACCAGGAGGTGTTGTAGGAGTAATGGCAGGAGGTGTTGTAAGTGTAATGCCAGGAGGTGTTGTAGGAGTAATACCAGGAGGTGTTGTAGGAGTAATGGCAGGAGGTGTTGTAAGTGTAATGCCAGGAGGTGTTGTAGGAGTAATACCAGGAGGTGTTGCAGAAGTAATGCCAGGAGGTGTTGTAGGAGTAATGGCAGGAGGTGTTGTAGGAGTAATGCCAGGATGTGTTGTAGGAGTAATGCCAGGAGGTGTTGTAAGTGTAATGCCAGGAGGTGTTGTAGGAGTAATGGCAGGAGGTGTTGTAGGAGTAATACCTGGAGGTGTTGTAGGAATAATGCCAGGAGGTGTTGTAGGAGTAATGCCAGAGGTGTTGGAGGAGTAATGCCAGGAGGTGTTGTAGGAGTAATGCCAGGAGGTGTTGTAGGAATAATGCCAGGAGGTGTTGCAGGAGTAATGGCAGGAGGTGTTGTAGGAGTAATGGCAGGAGGTGTTGTAGGAGTAATACCTGGAGGTGTTGTAGGAATAATGCCAGGAGGTGTTGTAGGAGTAATGCCAGGAGGTGTTGTAGGAGTAATGCTAGGAGGTGTTGTAGGAGTAATGCCAGGAGGTGTTGTAAGAGTAATACCAGGAGGTGTTGTAAGAGTAATGCCAGGAGGTGTTGTAGGAGTAATGCCAGGAGGTGTTGTTGGAGTAATACCAGGAGGTGTTGTAGGAGTAATGGCAGGAGGTGTTGTAAGTGTAATGCCAGGAAGTGTTGTAGGAGTAATACCAGGAGGTGTTGTAGGAGTAATGGCAGGAGGTGTTGTAAGTGTAATGCCAGGAGGTGTTGTAGGAGTAATACCAGGAGGTGTTGCAGAAGTAATGCCAGGAGGTGTTGTAGGAGTAATGGCAGGAGGTGTTGTAGGAGTAATGCCAGGATGTGTTGTAGGAGTAATGCCAGGAGGTGTTGTAAGTGTAATGCCAGGAGGTGTTGTAGGAGTAATGGCAGGAGGTGTTGTAGGAGTAATACCTGGAGGTGTTGTAGGAATAATGCCAGGAGGTGTTGTAGGAGTAATGCCAGAGGTGTTGGAGGAGTAATGCCAGGAGGTGTTGTAGGAGTAATGCCAGGAGGTGTTGTAGGAATAATGCCAGGAGGTGTTGCAGGAGTAATGGCAGGAGGTGTTGTAGGAGTAATGGCAGGAGGTGTTGTAGGAGTAATACCTGGAGGTGTTGTAGGAATAATGCCAGGAGGTGTTGTAGGAGTAATGCCAGGAGTTGTTGTAGGAGTAATGGCAGGAGGTGTTGTAGGAGTAATGCCAGGAGGTGTTGTAGGAGTAATGCCAGAGGTGTTGGAGGAGTAATGCCAGGAGGTGTTGTAGGAGTAATGGCAGGAGGTGTTGTAGGAGTAATACCTGGAGGTGTTGTAGGAATAATGCCAGGAGGTGTTGTAGGAGTAATGCCAGAGGTGTTGGAGGAGTAATGCCAGGAGGTGTTGTAGGAGTAATGGCAGGAGGTGTTGTAGGAGTAATGCCAGGAGGTGTTGTAGGAGTAATGCTAGGAGGTGTTGTAGGAGTAATGCCAGGAGGTGTTGTAGGAGTAATGCTAGGAGGTGTTGTAGGAGTAATGCCAGGAGGTGTTGTAGGAGTAATGCTAGGAGGTGTTGTAGGAGTAATGCCAGGAGGTGTTGTAGGAGTAATGGCAGGAGGTGTTGTAGGAGTAATGCAAGGAGGTGTTGTAGGAGTAATGCCAGGAGGTGTTGTAGGAATAATGCCAGGAGGTGTTGTAGGAGTAATGCCAGGAGGTGTTGTAGGAGTAATGCTAGGAGGTGTTGTAGGAGTAATGCCAGGAGGTGTTGTAGGAGTAATGCTAGGAGGTGTTGTAGGAGTAATGCCAGGAGGTGTTGTAGGAGTAATGGCAGGAGGTGTTGTAGGAGTAATGCTAGGAGGTGTTGTAGGAGTAATGCCAGGAGGTGTTGTAGGAGTAATGGCAGGAGGTGTTGTAGGAGTAATGGCAGGAGGTGTTGTAGGAGTAATGCTAGGAGGTGTTGTAGGAGTAATGCTAGGAGGTGTTGTAGGAGTAATGCCAGGAGGTGTTGTAGGAGTAATGGCAGGAGGTGTTGTAGGAGTAATGCTAGGAGGTGTTGTAGGAGTAATGCCAGGAGGTGTTGTAGGAGTAATGCCAGGAGGTGTTGTAAGTGTAATGGCAGAAGGTGTTGTAGGAGTAATGGCAGGAGGTGTTGTAGGAGTAATGCCAGGAGGTGTTGTAGGAGTAATGCTAGGAGGTGTTGTAGGAGTAATGCCAGGAGGTGTTGTAGGAATAATGGCAGGAGGTGTTGGAGGAGTAATGCCAGGAGGAGTTGTCGGAGTAATGCCAGGAGGTGTTGTAGAAGAAATATCAGAAGGTATCCAAGAGTATAACCAGGAGGTGTTGTGGGAGCAGCTTTGTGGCCACATACCAGACCTGAACAATACCGCCATACCAGACCTGAACAATACCGCCATACCAGACCTGAACAATTCCACCATACCAGACCTGAACAATACCGCCACACCAGACCTGAACAATTCCACCATACCAGACCTGAACAATACCGCCATAGCATCCCCCGAAAAAAGACACCAGATTTACTGGCAAGTCTAAACGGGAGGTGGGAGATTTTAAAGAAAAAAAACTGTTGTTCCCCTCCCCCTGCTCCCTGGTGCTGCCCCCCCCCCCCCCCCCCCCCCCCCCGGCAAGGTGCTGTCCTAGTTACCGGACCACAGGTGCCTAGTGGTAAATACGTCCCTGCAGACACCCTCCACTCTACTGGATAGCATCCAATGCACACAAATTCAATCCTCGGGAGCACTGTCTGGCCAGTAAGTCCAAGAAGCTGGAGCATGTCCGATAGCTTTTATTAATACACTTTTCACGCCTTTTGTCCAAGTTCTGTAAACTTTCTCAAGTAAGATGCGGGTTTGAGCAACAACATTTTAATAGATACCAGTAAGAGAAAAGAGGGGAGGGGGATCAGGATGACCGAAGCCACGGTATACAGAAGTTGTGCTCGGTGGTGGGAACATAAGTGGCTACAGGACACATTGTAAGAGGTCATAAATACAGTGAGGCTATATTCACACTAAGTAAGCTATGTAATATTCACGGTCGTTGTTGCTAATTTGCAAATCCACATACACATAGGGCCACATGTATCATCCCACATGTATCATCCGGCGAACGGATGATTTTTGGCGGAAAGTGCCGATTTGCGTATTTTTTCATACGCAAATTGCCGATCTGCGAATAAAATATTCGCAAATCGGCACTTTCCTCCGAGTACGCCAGGGGGGCGGAAAGGGGGCGTGTAGTGGGCGGAACGGAGGGCGCGGACTCAGAGTCCGCGCGATTTACCATCCTTTCCGCCCAAATGTACGCCGAAAACCTACTCCAATCCTCAGCTGGCGTAGGTTTTCGGCGGTGCGCACCGGCGCGCACGGGATTTATGTAGAGGCAGTCCGTGTCTACACAAATCCCCGCAGCGCCGGAGCTGCGGGGGCATTTATAAGTCCCCCCATAGTATACACTCCAGCCGGGATTCATAACGGCGCAGTTGGTGAATAGCGGCCACAGAAAACCCTATCAGTTCACACAATGGAGCGTGCGGCTCCGGCAGCATGCTCCATTGTGAGCAGTGGGGAATTCTGATGCGGGCGCGCATACTGTGTGTACTACAGTATCGGGATGATCTTCTCAGACACCAGCCATTCTGTGACCTGGGTGGGAATGACCGTTGTCTTACAAAATGTGAACAATCTGAATAAACTCAAACATTGTTAGAATAATAAATAGGAAAACACCAATAAGTGTGATATCATACTGATTTAGGAGTGTAAGGAGTATATATATACGAAGGTAACTGAGCAATCTTTAAGACTTTGTGTAGAAAGAGGATATACTGTACATAGGGGTTAAAAATACCATTTAAAAATAGAATTTTTAAGAAATCATGAACTACTGATGTTAAACATAAAGGTCTGCAACAATAACAAGATAAAAATATCCTCCATAAAACGCATGAGGAACGCAGGTAGTGGGAAAAGGGGATTATCCATTATATAAAAGGATACATGTATAATAAAATAATAATCTACTAAAATAATAAAAAAAAAAGTTATTTCAGAACATAATTAAAATGCTAATATGGCTCTATATACATAAAACTAATGTGACCTAAATCCAATGTAATACAAAAGGTGGGACTAGGTATACACCCTCTATAAGAGGGCAGGGATAGGGGGGGAAAAAGGAGCAATAAGTTTATTTATTTTTAATATTTCATATTTTTGTTTAGTCCATACGGGAAGAGGTGGTGTAAGATTGTTTAGTCTGGTTAGATGGAAACTAGAAAACAGATTTTTAAATCCATGGACATAGCGAGGTTTATTGCATCTGTGGCTGCCCTTAGTAGTCATGGGGAGAGACGACGGAGATGATGGGATTCTGCTCAGGGCCAAAAGATTCTTTAAAGTATTAGCTTTTCTGTAAATGATCGCAGGTCTTGATGGAAAGATATTCCTCGAAAGGGGGTCATTCATTAAAGGAGAAGTCAGGTGAAAATTGTTATTAAAGTGTTGTATTGCCCCCCAAAAGTTATACAAATCACCAATATACACTTATTATTACGGGAAATGTACATAAGGTGCTTTTTTTCCCTGCACTTACTACTGCATCAAGGCTTCACTTCCTGGATAACACAGTGATGTCACTTCCTGGATAACACGGTGATGTCACTTCCTGGATAACACAGTGATGTCACTTCCTGGATAATACAGTGATGTCACTTCCTGGATAACACAGTGATGTCACTTCCTGGATAACACAGTGAGGTCATGTCATGAATGTGCCTGTGCCGAACTCCATGTGCCCCTTGGCTCGTTCTGCGCGCCTGAGATGGCGCTGATATTCAGTGTTTTTGTATGTTTTGCGGTGTCCTGAACCTTGTCTGAACACTGGCCTATTTCCTCTGGGTTTGTTCAGCCACACCCGCTTTGCCTGAGATACTCCTGGTCACTCCGGAGTTAACTCTGATGCTGGTTAGCTAGTCTGACAGACTGTTCTCCCTGCCAGTCAGGTTGCTCTTGCCCCAGGTGTTCTGAGATCAGGGGTCTGGTCCAATCAGCTCCTGCACTGGACCTCTGGTCTCCTATATAGTGTCTGCCAGCCTGCCTCTCACTGCCGGATATTGAGCTTGTCTCAGCCTGCTTCTGCCTCTGTTTAGTTCTGTGTTTATTCTGACTATTTTTGCCTTGTATTCTGACTATCCCTGCTTGCTGCCTGCCCCTCACCATATTGCCTGTTTATTGACCGTGCTTCTTGGATTGTGTTTTTGTACTGCGTTGCCCGATTGTTGTGACCCGCACTGTCGACCATTCTTTATTGTGTTTTGTCTGTCTATCTTGTCTTTGTGTCCCACCTAGCCAGTACAGGGACTGCCGCCCAGTTGCCTGCCGCCATCTTAGGGCGGATTGCGGCAAGCAGGTAGGGAGAGTGGGCGGGGTTCAGCATCAGGGCTCACTGTCTTGTATTGTCCTGCTGTCCGATTCCTGACATGTCACTTCCTGGAAAACATGGCAATGTCACTTCCTGGATAACATGGTGATGTCACTTCCTGGATAACATGGTGATGTCACTTCCTGGATAACACGGTGATGTCACTTCCTGGATAACACGGTGATGTCACTTCCTGGATAACACGGTGATGTCACTTCCTGGATAACATGGGGATGTCACTTCCTGGATAACATGGCGATGTCACTTCCTGGATAACATGGTGATCTCACTTGCTGGATAACATGGTGATGTAACTTCCTGGATAACATAGTGATGTCACTTCCTTGATAACATGGTGATGTCATGACCCGACTCCCAGAGCTGTGCGGGCTGTGGCTGCTGGAGAGAATGATGGCAGGGGGGTGATACGTGATCGTGATGTCCCGCGGTCCCCCGATGGTCTCCATGGTGATCCCAGGTTCCTAATGAAGGCCCCCGGGCTCACCATGGATATGGCTCTGCTCAGATTGCCTGTCAGCATATAGCTGACACACACAATACACTGCATTACATCAGTAATGCAGCGTATTGTTTCAGTGATAAATGATCGCTGATTAGTAATACACTAGTGTAAAAGTAAAAAAAAATGTGCACCAAACACACAAAACACCCCCCCCCCCATAATAAAGATGCATTACATTCCCCATACACAATAAAATGTTACATAAACCAGATCAAGAACACAAATCCTATACATATTTGGTATTGTCACGTCCGTAACGACCCAATCTATAAAAAGATATCAATAATTATATTGCACAACACACGCTGTAAAAAAATAAATAAAAAAAACAGTACCAGAATAGCTGTAGTTTATCAATCCACTTTAGAAAATACATCATAAAAGAGACCAAAAAGTCAAATACATATAAAATTTGGAAACAATAGAAACTACAGATATTCCTGCAAAAAATAAGACCAAAACCAGCTCTGTTGCGCAAAAGATAAGAACGCTATGGATCTTGCAATGTGGCGACAGGTTTTTGTGGGTTTTTGCTAGGAAGATAGTTTCTATTGCGCCAAAGTGGTAATAGTAAAAAAAAAAACTATACAAATTTGGTATCGCCGTAACCGTAGTGACCCAGAGAATACATGTATTATGTTATTATTGACCGCCGATACGGATTTTTATGGTGGTCACTAATGGGCTCTATTCTGCAGCCATCAGCTCTTAATGGCGATGGTGCAGAATACTGCAGCGGCGCCGGTAAGGCCCGCAGCCCCCTCCTCTCAGCTAGCGGAGGTAGCTGAGGGGTTGGGGCAGAATGTAGGGTCAGTCCCGGTCGATCCCCGCAACGGCGATCGTCGTTATTAACAGTACAACAGCGGCCACCGGTAACAGACATTGCCAAGCAGCTGAACGCTTTTTATCTCTTCTCACCGTGAATCCACAGTGAGAGGAGATAACTACATGGTTCCCCCCCTGTCCCCAGAATTAACCCTAGTGACCTGGTCACTGACCCTCCCCTCCCAGGGCGGCCATCTGATCCAAGATGGCCACCGCCATCTCTGTGAACAGACTCTGTTCACAGTGATGGATTCCTAAAAATGATCAAAATTTCATTCTCTCCACCACCTGAGGTGACAGAGAGCATGGGGCAATGATCGGTGACCACCCGGTGTGGTACCAGTACAAGTGATCAGCGGTATATACTATATACCACTGATTGTTCCAAATGGTGCCAGCACTTTTTTACCCCTCTCACCAAAGTCAAGTGCCCCGGATTACCCATAACCACCCCGGATTACCTCTAATCACCCCAGATTGCCCATCACCACCCCAGATTTCCCATTGCAACCCCAGATAGCCAGTGAACACCACCAGATTTCCCGTCACCACCTAAGATAACCAGTAAACACCCCCAAATTGCCCATCACAACCCCAGATAGCCAGTAAACAACCCCAGAATGCCCATAACCACCCCAGATTGCCCGTAACCACCCCAGATTGGCACAGACTGCTCATAACCACCCCAGATTGTCCATAACCACACCAGATTGCCTGTCGCCACCTCAGATAGCCAGTAACCACCCCAAGATTGTCCATTACAACCCCAGATAGCCAGTAACCACCCCAAGATTGTCCATTACAACCCCAGATAGCCAGTAAACACCCACATATTGCCTGTAACTAAAATGACACTCCTTCCCTTCTGAGCCCCGCTGTGTGCCCATACAGTGGTTTATGCCCACATATGGGGTACCATTGTACTCAGGAGAACCTCCTTTATAAATTTTGGGGTGCTTTTTCTCCCCTGTTCCTCGTGAAATTGAGAAATTTCAAACTAATGTAACAAATTATTGGAAAAATTCAATTCTTTCATTTTTACAGTCTAGTTTTGAATACTTTCCTCCAATACCTGTGGGGTCAAAATGCTCACCACACCCTAAGATTAATTCTTTGAGGGGTGCACTTTCCAGGGGTGCCTGGTGCTCTGTGAGGGGTACCTGGTGCTCAGAAACTTCTTCTGAAAAATCTTCACAGAAAATGCTAATTGGCGCTCCTTTCCTTCTGAGCCCTGCTGTGTGCCCATACAGAGGTTTATGCCCACATATGGGGTACTTTTCTACTCACCACACCCCAAGTTAAATTCTTTGAGGGTTGTACTTTCCAAAGTGGCGTGACTTTTGGGGGCTTCTATTCTGCTGGCACTACAGAGGCTCTGCAAACGCACCTGGCGCTCAGAAACTTTTTCAGTAAAATCTGAACTGGAAATGCTAATTGGCGCTCCCTTCCTTCCGAGGCCCGCTGTGTGCCCATACAGTGGTTTATGCCCACATATGGGGTACCATTCTACTCAGGACAACCTGAGTTACGTATATTGGGGTGATTTTTCTGCCCTTTAAACTAAGCAAACATAATATTGAAAAAAAATCTATTTTTTCATTTTTACTGTCTTATTTTGAATACTTTCCACTAATATCTGTGGGGTCAAAATGGTCAACACACCCCAAGATGAATTCTTTGAGGGATATACTTACCAAAATTGGGTGACTTTTGGGGGGGTTCTATTCTGATGACACTACAGGGGCACTTCAAATGCACCTGGTGCTCAGAAACTTCTTCAGCAAAATCTGAACTGTAAATGCTAATAGGCGCTCCTTCCCTTCTGAGCCCGGCTGTGTGCCCATACAGTGGTTTATGCCCACATATGGGGTACTGTTCTACTCAGGAGAACCTCGTTACAAAATTTGTGATGCATTTTCTCTCATGTTTATTATAAAAATGAGATTATTTAATCCTAACAAATATATTATTTTTCATTTTTTTTTTACCTAATTGTGAATACTTTCCTCCAGCCCTTGTAGGGTTAAAATGCTCATTATACCAATATATTAATTCTTTAAGGTGTCTTGTTTCCAAAATAGAGTCACTTATGGGGGTTTCCAGTATACAAGCCTCCTAAATCAACTTAAAAAAGAACTGGTCCCTAAAAAAAATCAGTTGTGGAAATTTCATGAAAATTTGATAATTTGCTGATACATTTCTAAGCCCCGTAACACCCTAAAAAAGTGAAATATGTTTACAAAATGAAGCCAGAATAAAGAGGACATATTGATAATGTGACTTATTAACTAATTTTTGTCATGTGCCTTTCTTTTTTTAGAAGCAAAATCTGAACTGGAAATGCTAATTGGCGCTCCCTTCCTTCCAAGGCCCGCTGTGTGCCCATACAGTGGTTTATACCCACATATGGGGTACCATTCTACTCAGGAGAACCTGCGTTATGTACATTGGGGTGATTTTTCTGCCCTTTAACCCCTTAGCGACCCATGACGTATCTGATACGTCATGGTGCCGCTCGGGGTGTTCAGAGCGGGGTCCCGCCGGGACCCCGCTCTGAACGGCGCTGATCCCGGCTGACACGTGCAGCCGGGCAGTGCCTCTATTAGCCGGCGCGGGTCCCGTTGCCGCGCCGGCTAATTAAGCCTCTAAGTGCAGCTGTCAAACCTGACAGCTGCACTTAGAGGCTTAGGTAAACACATCCCTGGTGTCTAGTGGGACGGATCTCCCCCCCGCGATGCGATCGCGGGGGGGAGATCCGTTCTTCTGCCCGTGCCGGGCCTCAGCGTCGGAATGACGCTGATCCCGCCTCGGCAATAGATTGCTGTGGCCTGCAGCAGACCATAGCAATCTATGACCGATCTCATGGATCTTTGCTGTGTATATACAAGTCCCCCAGGGGGGCTTCTAGTTACAGTAAAAAAAAAAGTAAAAAAGTGTTTTTATTAATAAAAAATCCCCTCCCCTAATAAAAGTCCAAATCACCCCCCTTTTTTCCATTTTATAAATATAAATTAATAAATAAATAAATAAACATATTTAGTATCGCCGCGCGCGTAATCGCCTGAACTATTAATTAATCACATTCCTGATCTCGCACGGTAAACGGCGTCAGCGCAAAAAAATTCCAAAGTGCAAAATTGCGCATTTTTGGTCGCATCAAATCCAGAAAAAATTTAATAAAAAACGATCAAAAAGTCGTATATGTGCAATCAAGGTACCAATAGAAAGAACACATCATGGCGCAAAAACTGACACCTCACACAGCCCCATAGACCAAAGGATAAAAGCGCTATAAGCCTGGGAATGGAGCGATTTTAAGGAACGTATATTTGTTAACAATGGTTTGAATTTTTTACAGGCCATCAGATACAATATAAGTCATACATGTTATATATCGTTGTAATCGTAACGACTTGAGGAACATGCACAACAAGTCAGTTTTACCATAGGACGAACGGCGTAAATGCAAAACTCACCGAAATCAAAACAAATTCGTTTTTTTTTCAATTTGACAGCGCAAATGATTTTTTTCCGGTTTCGCAGCATATGTTATGGAAAAATAATGCCTGTCATTGCAAAGTACAATTGGTTTAGCAAAAAATAAGCGCTCATATACGTCTCTAGGTGAAAAAATGCAAGCGCTATGGACTTTTAAACTTAAAATGGAATAAGCAAAAGCGCAAAAACGAAAATAGGCTTTGACCTTAAGGGGTTAAACTAAGCAAACATATTATTGAAAAAAAATCTTTTTTAGAAGCAAAGAATTTCAAAGTTCGTAAAGTGCAATTTTTTAAAATTTTTCATGATATTTTGATGTTTTTCACAAAAAACACACAAGACAGTGACCAAATTTTGCCACTAACATGAAGTACGGAAAACTGTCTCAGAATCGCTAGCATATGGTAAAGCATCACTGAGCTATAAGCGCATAAAGTGAGACAGGTCAGATTTTGAAAAATGAGCCTGGTCATGAAGGCCCAAATCGACTTGGTCCCTAAGGGGTTAACATCAACATATTTGAAAAAGGTTTTAGAGAAGAATTTGAAATCTTCATCAATCATAACAATCAGATCCAAAAATTCAGTCTGTGACTTGGTGATGTGTTGAGTAAACGGCAGTCCCCAGTCGTTCTGGTTCAAGAAATGGAGGAATGAAAGTGCTTCTTCTCTAGTTCCTGCCCATAGGATAAAAAGGTTATCTACAAAATGCTTATAAAACAGGACTTGGTCCGCAAACTGGGAGGGGGGCCTATTGGGGGGGGGGGGGGGGTCTATTAAATTGTGCAGCCACTATCCTTACAAACTGGTTACCAACTGTGCAAAATGTTTGTAAGCCTTTTGACATAGACCCATTGAAAAATATATCTATTGCCTCAATGGGTCATTTTTCTGTCATGATTGTAGTTTAGAAGCTGAAAACACTGATGAGTGGATGAGGCCTGATTGCTGAGCCCACTTTCCTCCAGGAGCCCTATGGCAGCTACCTGCAGGGTAAGCCCCATTTGCTATGACCTACTCTGCCTTACTGTGATCACTACTTCTGTTCTTATTTCTGTCTCAGCTATGGGCTGAATTCACTGACTTTGTGTAGACAGGCTCAACTCTCTTGGTCTTCACAGATATTGTGCCAGCACATTGATAACACATTTGCAGTGACACTTCTTTGAGAAGACCATCCAAAATTGAAAAGTGGTCTTCAACGGAGGCGGATTTCTTATAGAAAATTGATCTCCCCGCATAATAGTGTGGTCTTCCTAAACTGTTGGCCTTTGGAGATGTTAGAAGCAACTCTGTACCCACTGTGCAGCCCCCTCCAAAAAAAAACTACTTATACCTTTGTGTAGCTGCAGTGAAGTCCTTTCTGGTGGTCTTTTCAAAAATGCTGGTGCTGCTCTGGTGAGGCCAAAAATCCAACTTTTGTTGGGGTTTAGCCATGTCAAAGAGCACTCGTGCCCTAGGCCAGCACCGCCTATGTGGTGTTTCTCTCCGCTTCTCCTGGATCCCTGTTCCGCCCCCAGGCCGACGGCACTGTGTAATCTGTCACTGCACAAGCGCCACTGTTCTCCCCCAGGGCGCATCAGAAGGGACGTTTCCAGTCCCACACTGCCTTTGTGGTTTGTCCTCCACGACCCCCCCTTCCCCCGCCCAATGTCAGTGACGCGCCTGGTCCTGCACTGCCTCTCTTACCACCTGTTGCCGCCCCCACAAATACCATAGTGATGCCCTCTGGCTGGATCTGCATTCTCTCTCCTTTACACATATGCCGGTGCAGGCGCAGTGACGGGGTGGGCGTTCTCTTTCTAGCCTAGTGCGTCACTGTGCCTGTGTCGGATCGGGCCGCAAAGGTGTATGTGTAAAGGAGAAAGCACGTAGATCCAGCTAGAGGGCGTCACTATGGTATGCGGGGGGAGGGGTGTGTGGCAACAGTCAGAGGAGAGGTGGTGCAGGGCCAGAGGTGCGTCACTGCCATTCGGCGGGAGCGACATGGGGAGCACACACCATAGAGGCAGTGTGGGACTGGAAATGTCACTGCAGGGGTAACAGAGAGCAACACCACATAGGAGGTGCTGGCCTAGGGCACGAGCACTCTTGGCCCCGCCTCTTTGACACAGCTAGACCCCCGACAAAAGTTGGATTTTTAGCCTCACCAAAGCAGCACCAGCGTTTTTGAAAAGACCACCAGAAATGACTTCACTGCAGCTACACAAAGGTATAAGTAGTTTGGGGGGGGCTGCACGGTGGGTACAGAGTCGCTTTAAGACACGTGCATTTTTTTCAACCTTACTATGTAACTATATGAATTTTTGTTGAAATCTAAACCTCCACCATAAAGTTATAGAAATCTCATTGAAGACAATTTTTTTAGGAGACATATATCCAGCTACTTCATCTTCTTGATCATCTTGAAGGCTTCTTTGAGGTCTTTATTCCTCAAGCAGTAGATGACAGGGTTGGTTAATGGAGTCAGCACAGTGTACGCGAGGGACAGAACTTTACGCAAAATTATAGATTTTCCATTTTCTGGACTTAAATAAATAGAGAGCAAAGTGCCATAAAACATGGAGACCACCGCCAGATGGGCGCCACAGGTAGAGAAGGCTTTGTGTCTATGGCTGATGGACTGCATCCGGAGGATTGTGTGGACGATATAAGCGTAAGAGATGAGCACTACTAGGAACGGACACAGGATTATTGGGAAGTTCAGGATGGTTGACAATAAATGCAATTTAGTCTGTAAAATAATTGAACAAGATAATCTCAGTAGTGGATCAAAATCACAAAAGAAGTGATCGATGACGTCTGACCGGCAGAACTGAAGCTGGGACAGATTTATCATTATAAGTGACGTTAAAGAAAAACCTAATGTCCAGGAAATGAGAATAAATTTGAGGCAAAGCCGAGGATTCATTATAGAGCCATAGTGAAGGGGGTGACATATGGCCAGATACCTGTCATAGGACATCACTGTCAGCAGAAGACATTCAGAAGCTTCAGAGGAGCTAAAGAAAAAGAACTGGGTGAGACATCCTACAAGAGACATGGAGGTTCCATTGCTCAGGACCATGGGAAGCATATTCGGGACAATGTCTGAGGAGGTCATCATGTCGGATATGGTGAGCTGTGTCAGGAAGAAGTACATGGGACAGTGGAGGTTCCGGCTATAGGACACCAGGGTGAGGACCAAGAGGTTCCCGCAGATTGTCGTAAGGTAAATGGTCAAGATTAGAAGAAATGCAAATACCCTGACATTAGAAAGACCTGGAAATCCGAGAAGAAATACTGTGGTAATATTGTTAGTCCCCATTTCCTGGAACAATAAGATATTAATAAGGAAATGTAATAGTCTCCGGCATAATTTATACCACAAAAAGAAAACGACAACCAAATCGAAAGAATCAGAGCGGATCCAAAAGAACAAAACACATAACAACCTGTTAGTGGTCTCCACGACTTTTTTCCTGCAACTGTACAATATGGTGACATGAAATAAAATAGGACACTGTAAATTAAATTAGGCCCCATCCCCCGTTTTCCTGGACGCATTTACTAAAGGCCCTATTCCACGGAACGATTATCGGCCATATTCGGCCGAAATCGACCGCTACGGAAGATAATCGTCCCGTGGAATAGAGTGCGACGATCAGCCGACATAGTTCATGTTGGCTGATCGTTGCAGTCGCTTGTTTTTCGACATGTTGAAAAACAAGCGACTGATATCGCAGCGATCTGCTGCCGTCGTTCTGTTGAATAGGAGCATCGGCAGCAGACGCTGCTCTATCCTATGGGCTGCCCGGACGATCAGTGATCACCCGGGCAGCCCCCCCGCAGCTCCCCGCCGCCCCTCCCGCATATATAAACACACATTGCTACATCACAATACACAAACAGCTCTGCTACATACAGTAAACCTACTCATAGAAACACACAGTGCTACTACACCAATATACAAACACACACCTCTGCTACATCACCATACACAAACAGCTCTGCTACATACAAAGAGACACACACAGCTCTGCTACATAACATACCAACAGCCACATACAGTGCTATTACCCCAATAAACAGACACACAAACCTCTGCATCATTTATCATCATCATTTATATTTTAAAAACTTATTTTTAGAATCTTTTTTTTTTTAGTCAGGCTTCTCTGAGCAATCACCATTCTGCATTAAGGGGTGTATAGACCTAAATCATCCAGGTGTATAAAATCTTTTAAAAAGACAGGTACAAGATTTTATAAGTAGGTTTTGTCTAAATCCTAAACAACATGATGAAAACTGGAGGGAAAAGAGTAAAGAGACACGAAAGAGGAAAAACAGAGCAAAAGAGAGAGAATAAGTCCCATACTCACCTGTCTGCTGCCCAGAGACATCGCGCCGACCTGTCTGACCTCTGCTCATCTGACTGCCCTCTTATTCATCGCTGGGGATGGAGCAATATGGCTGTGATACAGGAAGTATACGGATGTGATACAAGAAGTATACGGATGTGATACAAGAAGTATACGGCTGTGATACAGGAAGTATACGGATGTGATACAAGAAGTATACGGATGTGATACAAGAAGTATACGGCTGTGATACAAGAAGTATACGGCTGTGATACAATAAGTATACGGCTGTGATACAAGAAGTATACGGCTGTGATACAAGAAGTATACGGCTGTGATACAAGAAGTATACGGCTGTGATACAGGAAGTATACGGCTGTGATACAGGAAGTATACGGCTGTGATACAAGAAGTATACGGCTGTGATACAAGAAGTATACGGCTGTGATACAAGAAGTATACGGCTGTGATACAAGACGTATACGGCTGTGATACAAAAAGTATTCGGCTGTGATACAGGAAGTATACGGCTGTGATACAGGAAGTATAAGGCTGTGATACAAGAGGTATAAGGCTGTGATACAAGAAGTATACGGCTGTGATACAAGAGGTATACGGCTGTGATACAGGAAGTATACGGCTGTGATACAAGAAGTATACGGCTGTGATACAAGAAGTATACGGCTGTGATACAAGAAGTATACGGCTGTGATACAAGAAGTATACGGCTGTGATACAAAAAGTATTCGGCCGTGATACAAGAGGTATACGGCTGTGATACAAGAGGTATAAGGCTGTGATACAAGAAGTATACGGCTGTGATACAAGAGGTATAAGGCTGTGATACAAGAAGTATACGGCTGTGATACAAGAAGTATACGGCTGTGATACAAGAAGTATACGGCTGTGATACAAGAAGTATACGGCTGTGATACAAGAAGTATACGGCTGTGATACAAGAGGTATAAGGCTGTGATACAAGAAGTATACGGCTGTGATACAAGATCATTGTTTTGGAATAACTGTCATCCAACAGTCAATTCCAAGTGTGTGTGAACACAGCCTGATACTCACAGGTTCCAATGAAGAGCTGAATGATGGGAGGTGAGACACGTCGGCTGATGCTCTTCTTATACATGAGGAATGGAGACAATGAATTCCCCATAGAGACTGGTGATGATCTCTGAGGTGCGGACGCCCCGGGGAGCAGCGTACAGAGAACAATCATCAGGAAGAGCAGAAATATATCAGATGGTAAATCTACAATCAGTAAGGAAAAAAAGAACAAAGTAAGGAGAAGTTACTGGACTGGGATGACTCTGGCGACCGTCTGTGTTAGGCCGGGCTCACACTGAGTGTTTGCAATCCCTTATTTTACTCTGTTTTTGCAAAACAAATAGATGGAAAAACGGATGCAATTGTGTGCATCTGTTTTGATCTGTTTTTCTATTGACTTCCATTATAATAAAAATGCATCAAAACACATCAGTTTTTTTTACGTATACAAAAATGAGGTCCAGTACGGTTTTGTGTACGTGATAATAAAAGGTATGCGTTTTGATCCCCCCCCCCCCCCATAGAAGTCAATGCAAAAACGGATGAAAAACATGAATTGCAAAAACGCAGTGTGAACCCATTCTTACTGGAATGATGATACAATATGTGCTAGATGGAATCATGATTATAATCTGATCACACATAAGAGGCTAACACACACTTTAACATACACCGCAACACACGCTGTAACACACACGATACACACACCATGACGTACACCGTAACACAAACCATAACACACACCTTACATACACCGTAACACACCCCGTAACACACACCTTACATACACCGTAACACAAACCATAACGAACACAATTACACACACAGTAACAAACACCGTAACACCCACCATCACACACACCATAACAAACACCGTAACACACACTGCAACACAAACCATAACACACACAGTAACACACACCGCAACACACCGTAACATACACCATAACAGAAACCGTAACACACCCTGCAACACACATTGCAACACACCGACTCACACACCGACTCACACACAATAACAAACACAATAACACACACTGTAACAAACACAGTAGCACCCTCCATCACACACACCATAACAAACACCGTAACACACACTGTAACACACACCTTAACACACTATAACACACACTGCAATACAAACCATAACACACACAGTAACACACCGCAACACACCGTAACACACACCATAACAAACACCATAACAAACACCGTAACACACACCCTAACACACACCCTAACACACACCCTAACACACTGCAACACAAACCATAACACACACAGTAACACACACCGCAACACACCGTAACATACACCATAACAGAAATCGTAACACACACCGCAACACACCGACTCACACACCGACTCACACACCATAACATACCCTGTAACACAAACCATAACACATACCGTAACACACACTGTAATACACCAAAACACACACTGTAACATACACAGTAACAGAAACCGCAACGCACACCATAACAAATACAATAAAACAACATAACACAAACCATAACACACCATAACACAACGTAACACACACGGTAAAAGAAACCATAACACACACCCTAACAAACACAGTAACACACACCGTAACACAAACCAGAACACAAACCATAACACACCATAACACACACCGTAACACACATGGTAACACACCATAACACACACCGTAACACACATGGTAACACACCATAACACAAACCATAACACAACATAACACACTGTAACACACACAGTAACACACCGTAACACACACGGTACAAGAAACCATAACACACACCCTAACAAACACAGTAACACACACCGTAACACAAACCAGAACACAAACCATAACACACCATAACACACACCGTAACACACATGGTAACACACCATAACACACACCGTAACACACATGGTAACACACCATAACACAAACCATAACACAACATAACACACTGTAACACACACAGTAACACACCATAACACACACGGTACAAGAAACCATAACACACACCCTAACAAACACAGTAACACACACCGTAACACAAACCGTAACACAAACCAGAACACACCATAACACACACCGTAACACACAGGGTAACAGAAACCATAACGCACATCATAACAAAAAACAGTAACATACACCGTAACACACACAGTAATAACAAAGAAAAATAATGTGGTGAAAATACAGCCATATTTTCAATATAATAACGTGCTCCAGGGAAGTCATTTTGCTGACAATGCTGCAGTATACAATCTAGCCTTTGGCTATGTTCACACTACGTAAAACTACGGCCGTAGTTCTCGCCGCAGAACTATGGCCGTAGTTTTGCGGTGTGTAACATAGCCTTATGTGCAATGGGATCCCGGCCGGAGCATGCACACATCGTACACACTCTGGCCGGGATCCCATGCGGTGCTGGAAAAAACTGACAGGTCAGTTTTCTGCGGCCGGAATTCAGTGAATTCCGTCCGCAGAAAGACCTGTCAGTGTACACAGTGCTCTGGCCGCTCGCTTCACTGTGGGCTATGGGAAGCTCTGATGCGGGCGCGCGCTGATGCGCCCGCGTCAGAGCTCCACGGCGGAAAGATCATCCGGCCTGTACTTGAGTACTGGGCGCGATGATCCAGGCACAGACCGGCCGTTCCGTGACCCGGCTGGGGTCACGGAACGGCCGGTCTGATACGCTGTGTGAACATAGCCTTACAGTGACCGGAGAAGCTTATTGAGGGAAACTACAACTGTGCGGAGGCTCTAGGACCCTGCTGGGCACCTGTAGCCTGGAAACAAGATGAGATACGATTGGGCACCTCTAGCTTGGATACAAAATAAACTACTGCACACTATCCTCTATCTGTCCCTGAGAGAGAGAAAGTGTGATATTGTGGGGAAAGGGGGGTTGGTTGGTTGGTTGCTTTGCCGACCATTACCCGGCTGTAAGGGATTATGGGTAACCTGTGCTTTTGCTGTAGTGTAATCTACTAAGTGTATGTAATGCCGCAGTCTCTCCTTCCGGCCAGCAGAGGGAGCTACTTTCATTGCATACAGCAATCTGAGGGAAGCCGGGACCCAGAGGAGAAGAGTAGATTCAAAGCCCAGGAAACAGGAAGTGCTGCTGTGTTAGCGGGGCACACGTGTGCTGAGGGAGCAGTATGTGAGAAAAGGGCTAAACCAGACGTAACCCAAGATGTATGGCGGCTCAGGACACCTGCAAATGGCGGCTCAGGACACCTGCAAATGGCGGCCACAGACCTCCGGCAGGACGTGCGGCACAGATCCAGGGGAGACAGGAGCCCCATTACCGGCCACGAGGAGTCCAGCCGCGGTACAGCTACGAGGGAGGGAGCGGAGCTCTGTGCAGGGGAGTGTATGGGTCAGCTGAGGAGAAGCGGTTACCGCCCCACGTTATCATTGTGGGGGAGATTCTGTAACCCTGGGAGATGGTGTGCGAGGGAGAGGGAGGCCCCCTTTATGAAGGCGTGCGACGGCTGAAGACAGGGGTAATAACAGACAGGACTACCTGCATTACTGGTTACCAACTCCTGGTAAAGTTATATCCTTCACCAGCCAGGATCCGTCCCTATCACTGCACATGGCCAGTACATCACACACAGCCGCCATTTTGCACAAACTTTAATTTTTTTTTTTTTTTACAAAGTTCTGAACAAATCTCAGTTCAGGAAGTTCAGTTTGCTCATCTTTATTGGATATCATAGCTTGGATACAAGCTGAGATACGATTAGACTTGGATACATACTGAGATACGATTAGACTTGGATACATACTGAGATACGATTAGACTTGGATACAAGTTGAGATATGATTGGACATGGATACAAGATGAGATACAGCAGGACATGGAGGATGGAGGTCCAGTATGGCATCCTGCAGCACAGTCACCACAGATGTTACGGCTTGGCCTGTAGATCCTGCACATCGGTAGGCTGTGAGGCTTCTCGCCATACAAATTCTGGATCTGTGATTAATCTGGTGACCGGTGTTACAATCTGGAGAAGATAAAAACCACATGTGGCTGCAGGATGTCCAGTACATATCACTACTGGGGGGACCAATGTCTCACGATGACTTCTACATCATCACACCAGAAGGGGGCAGTGTATCCTCATCATCATTCCACCAGAAGGGGGCAGTGTAGACTGCCAACAGGTAACATACCTGAAAAACCACCAGCAGACTGCTGGCTCCTTTTACTAAATAAAAACGCGACACCATTCAACTTTTGCTGGACGAGGGTCGGCCACAGCATTTATTAATTATGAAATGTTTTCCCGTAACTTGAACTCTCTCTACAACGTGGAGAACTCATAACCAGGCTGGACGCAGAGTGCCGGCCGCCGGACTCCCAGCGGGCACATCGAACTTCCAGGCTCGCTTATCACAACTTTTAACCTCGGAAACGCCTGCTGTGACTTAAAGAAAGGAGCACAACAAACATGAAACCACATGAAACAAAATATCAATGGCATGTACAGTGCCATCACGCAAAGTGCCATCAACCAAATTTTTTTTTTTTTTTTTTTTATAGGGAGGGAGGGAGGGACAACAAGGAGATGTATCCTGCTTGCCACCGGATCATCAAGAGGAAGAGGTAAGCTGTGAGAGGGTATATTAACCACACTATCCTGCTGCTATTGGCTGACTGTAATCATGTGTTAAAGGAAGGGGCTGACCTGGTGTAACCATTCTACTAGAACAGGGGGGTATAACAGATAATGGGAGCAACCAACCCTACCCAGCATTCTGCTAACTATGCGCAGCGCCAAACCGTTTGCAGTCTCTGGGCACCCATGCTAAGCGCCTGTTTGCCTCACAAGACTGCCAACAGGTAACATACCTGAAAAACCACCAGCAGACTGCTGGCTCCTTTTACTAAATAAAAACGCGACACCATTCAACTTTTGCTGGACGAGGGTCGGCCACAGCATTTATTAATTATGAAATGTTTTCCCGTAACTTTAACTCTCTCTCCAACGTGGAGAACTCATAACCAGGCTGGACGCGGAGTGCCGGCCGCCGGACTCCCAGCGGGCACATCGAACTTCCAGGCTCGCTTATCACAACTTTTAACCTCGGAACCGCCACGAAGGAGCCCTTATAAACCTATAGGGCTCCGACCACCGCCCAGAAAATATATGGCCTGCTCGATGCCATCCTGGAGACCTGAAATAAAAATATCAGAGCCGATGTCGGATAAATGTACACCGTCAGGCTGCATAAGGCAGCTGTTATCACCCTCCAGCTGTCTATGCCTAACTACCACCCAAGATCTGGATCTCACAAAACGGGAAACACGGGAGTTAATAGACCTACGGGCCCTTTCAACAGCAGCAGCGTCTCGGGCATCTTGCCAGACAACCCGAGAAATTATTTCTGACCAGACTAAAACTAGGTCTGGAAAAAAGGTGGCAAAACGGTCGATGTCTGCTCGTATAAGTGTTAACAACTCAGCCATCCTCATGGAGCAGAGATCGTTACCCCCCACATGCAAAACCAGAATTATTGGACCCGACACCCTGGAACTGATACATACATAGTAACATAGTAACATAGTAAATAAGGTTGAAAGAAGACAAGAGTCCATCAGGTTCAACCTAGGAAAATCCTACTGTGTTGATCCAGGAGGGCGAAAAACCCCTATGGGGCAGAAGACAAACGCCCCACCACAGGGAGAAACTCCCCCCCCCCCCCCTCCCCCGACTGCAATGGCAACCAGAACAATCCCCGGATCAACGTATCACCAGAAATCTAATGCCCATAACTGGTAATATTATATTTTTCAAGAAAATCATCCAGGCCTCCCTTGAACTTATTTAATGAATCGGCCATGACAACATCATGTGGCAGAGAGTTCCACAGTCTTACCGCTCGTACAGTAAAGAACCCGCGTCGATGCTGATGATGAAATCTTCTTTCCTCTAGACGTAGAGGATGCCCCCTTGTCATTGTTACAGACCTAGGAGTAAAAAGACCACTACAAAGATCTCTGTACTGTCCATTCATATATTTGTACATTGTGATCAGATCGCCTCTAAGACGTCTTTTTTCTAGCGTAAATAACCCCAAGCGTGATAACCTGTCCTGGTACTGTAACCCACCCATTCCCTTAATGACCTTTGTTGCCCTCCTCTGCACCCGCTCTAGGTCAGCTGTGTCCTTCTTATATACCGGTGCCCAAAACTGTACACAGTATTCCATGTGTGGTCTGACCAGTGATTTATAAAGAGGCAAAACTATGTTCTCATCTTTAGCATCTATGCCTCTTTTGATGCACCCCATTATTTTATTAGCCTTGCCAGCTGCTGCCTGGCACTGATCACTAAAGTTGAGGTTACTGTCCACCAATACCCCCAGGTCCTTTTCGGAAGTAGTTTTACCCAGTGTTTTATTATTTAGCACATAACTGTACTTATTATTTCTATGGCCCAAATGCATAACCTTACATTTATCCACATTAAACTTCATTTGCCATTTCTCCGCCCAAGCCTCTAGCTTCTCCAAATCCCTCTGTAATATGATATTATCCTCCTCTGTACTGATTACTTTACCCAGTTTAGTATCATCTGCAAAAATGGAGATTCTACTCTGTAGCCCCTCTACAAGATCATTAATAAAAATATTAAAAAGAAGTGGACCCAACACTGACCCCTGTGGTACCCCACTAGTAACTAAAACCCAATCTGAATATGTTCCATCAATGACCACCCTCTGTTTTCTATCACACAACCAGTTACTTATCCATTTGCATACGTTTTCCCCGAGTCCCAGCATCCTCATTTTGTAGACCAACCTTTCATGCTGCACAGTATCAAATGCCTTTGAAAAGTCCAGATACACAACATCCACAGCCTCCCCCAGGTCCAGTCTATAACTTACCTCTTCATAGAAGCCGATCAGATTAGTCTGACAGGACCGATCCCTCATAAATCCATGCTGGTGCTGCGTCATAAGATTATTTTCATTAAGATACTCCAGTATAGCATCTCTTACAATCCCCTCAAATACTTTACCTACTATAGATGTTAGACTTACGGGCCTGTAGTTTCCAGGATCACTCCTTGACCCCTTCTTGAATATTGGTACCACATTAGCTATGCGCCAGTCCTGTGGAAGAATCCCTGTCGTAATAGAATCTTTAAATCTTTGATGTCCACAACTTCAGAGAACACCTGGGGCCACCGCAGCCCACCGATACCCCTCCAATTAACTTCCATGCCACGAAAACCAAGGTCTCGGCCCACCGGTCGACACTCCGCTCTCCGCGCCGCTCGAGCAATATATGAATGGCCGAGAATCCAAATTGCGGGCCTAGCGGAACCTGATGATAGAAATAAATGTTAATCACAACAGCAAATCTGGACGGATATAACTTGCAAAGCATGAGGAACGCCAGCGGCCAATGCGCTGGACCTCTGATTCAGGCAGGCCCGCCCGTGCTGCCTCCGTAGCTGCCCCGATTCGAAAAGAATGCGATGCAAATTCGGCAGGGGGAACCCCAACGGCCGTCAAACAGCGGCGAAAAACCGAAATAAACTGGTATCTGGTAACAGGAGTGAAATCCGAATGTACGAAAAAATTTGGCCTCTAGGCCGAGCAGACAAATATTCAGTAACACATTGTACCGGGCAAACCGTGCCCTTAACACCTTGTATAGGTATCCAAACACCCTTTCTATACTGGTCCGATTTGGAGCTACTCAGGCGCAAACGTAACGAGCCATTAGAAACTAATACGTCATCAAAGAGAAGACCACCCTGCTTCGACTTAGAAGGGGGGAGGAGTTCCCCAATTCGCAATGCCCCAAAAAAGGCCGTGCAAAAGCAAGCCGCAAAAAGACGCGCTTCAAATACCGAAGAGCAGACGTGGCTACATGCTGTGACAATGCGCGCTAGCAAATCGTAAGACACGGGGCGTCTAGATTCGCGCCGAACATGCTCCTTCTTCCAGCCCTTCAAGGCCTGTCTGATGAGGAAATCTTTAGTAGCATCAGACCAGCCATGTAATTTTAGAAAAAATGCAACTCCCGAAAGCGAACGCAGGGCAACCGAACTCGCAACCTTTGACTCGCGCAGCTGTAAGAAATATTCAAGTGTGACCTGTAACCTTATAGAATCACTCGAGGCCACGTCCCTTGAGCCTGCTAACTGTAACCAGGCATTCCAGACCTTACCGTGCCTCTGCCAAGTCGGTGGAGTGACTGAAGAACTAATCAGGGTCATCAGCTGCTGTTGTCCACTATTTCCCAGAGGTTGGGCGGGCATAAATGACCACGGATATCCGCTCCCGGTAAGAGCTCCCGGAATTCCTGGCAATGACAACGAGAAAGGGCATCAGCAAGAACGTTATCCTTACCGGGGACGTGCCGTGCTCGAAAGTAGATGTTCCATTCCAGACAGCGTAGCACCATGTGTCGCAGTAATGCCAAAACAGGAAGGGAAGAAGAAGACAGACGGTTAATACAATATACAACTCCTAAATTATCTGTACGGAAACAAATGTGCCTGTTTCTAAACTGTGCACCCCAAATTTTTATGGCAACAATAATTGGAAATAACTCCAGGAGTGTTAAATTTTTACACAGAGATGAGTTCCAGTGTTCTGGCCACGAGGAGTAACACCAAGCGTTTTGAAAAATAGCACCAAAACCGCAGGCTCCAGCTCACCATTGCTACATTCAACATTGCGAAGGCATGTGCGGCCATTGTAGGAGCCAAGAAATGATCTCCAAACGAGCAGATCATCTTTTAGCTGCTTTGTCAGCCGAATCCGATGTCCCGGGGCCCTAACCCCACGGGTTGACATCGATAGGCGACGGGAAAAAAAACCCTGCCCATCGGCATCACCCGGCAGGCAAAAACTAAAAGGCCCAACAGGGACTACATGTGTCGCAACGTAACTTTTTAACTGCACAAAAACTTCGATTAACTGCGCAAGCCGCAGCAGCTTATCAGGGGGAAGTCTGAACACCATTTCCGTGGAATCTATTTCAATGCCCAAAAAGGACAAATTGGTGGTGGGACCTTCCGTCTTTTCTTCTGATACTGGCACACCGAAACGTTTCATGAAGAAACGGAACGAGTTAAGGAGATAAAGACATTGGCTACTCCCACCCGAGCAAGATATGGAACAGCGGATAAACGGTATAAAGAACCCATAAGTAAACCTGTCCCTCAATTGCTCAGCCTCTAACTTATTGGGGTATTGCCTTAGCCATGGCTCCATCGCGATTGCGCTCACCGGAGTCTTTGGAGTCACTAGCGCCTGTGCGTGAGGGTTTTGTGGTATTCGATTTGCATCGAATGGCTTGGTGGTTTCCTCCGCATGCCGAGCAATCGTGTCTGTATTTACATAAAGCGGCAAATCTACAATGCCCTTCGTTAAATAACCAGCACGCTCCTGGTCTGCGCACGGCCACTGCCCCCTGGGCTGCTGCCCCGGAGACAGTGGCCCCAAACTGAAAGGGGGAAGGACGTTGTGGCGTGGTCATCAAACGTAACCATACGTCAGTGGCTTTAACACCGCAGCCAATATCTGGCTGGAGACTTAAACGCCGACGGAATTCCTCATCGTACCGCCACCACGCTGAACCCCCATGAGTTTTATAGGCAGTATAGACCGTGTCCAAATATATAAATAGCTCCTGACATCGCTCAGGGTGCTTCTGCCCCATCACACATCCTAAGACGGCAAAAGCTTGCAACCAATTGTTCATTGTCTTTGCCGTCTTAGGCCTACGATCATAAGGCCTGGCGTCAGGGAGACGCCGTTCCTTATCTATGGTAAACTGATCTATTGATATTAGTGACCATATGTCTATGTATTGATTAGCCCAAATTTTGTCTTTTATCTCCTGATCAACATGAGTACCCAATGGGCTAACCCCACAAAAGAAAACATCTTTTTGAGCACTAACAGGAGGGCGTGTAATTTTTGCAGGGGCAGGCACGACCTGGGGGGGGGGGGGGGGGGGGGGAGGTAGCCTTCTCTAACAAAGATTTTAGTAACGTCAACATATCCCCAGAACCCGCCCCCCAGGCATCAGCATAATTAAACTCACCTGAGGCAGACGCTTGAGGAGGCAAAATTGCCGGTAGAACCGGAGTCGCAGGAGGAACAGGAAGAGGAGGAGGGGCAGGAGAGACAGGAAGAGGAGGGAAGGCAACAGGGAGATTATCTTGAGGAACCAGGCTGCCTGTCCTGGACGGCGGAGGCTCCAGCCTCGTGCGCACATGAGACCGGCCAGTCTCGCCGGAGGACCATTCGGATGACGAGGGGGATCGCCAGCGGGAAGGTCTAGACCTCCCAGACCGGCGGGAAATTCTGGAATGATGACGGGAACGACGTCTTCTGGAACCCTGATAGCTACGGTCACCCGAATCCTGGGAGGAGGACAAGGATCTGGACCTATGTCGGGGTCTATGGGTTCTCTTGCGTGACCCGGACGCCTGCATTTGCTCAATGCCGGCCGGAACCGCAGCAGGGGTAACTGTGTGTAACGCAGGGGTAAGTGATTGCACAGCCGGGATGACCAAATGTGCAGCAGTGGAAAGGGATTGTGTGGCCGGGGTGACTACTTGTGCTGCTGCCGCAGCAGAGGCCAGGGGTGGAGGGAGGGAGGTAGAGGCAGCAGCAGCTACCTCTGCTGCTGCAGCTACAGGGGCTATGTCCAGAGCTGTCACAGCAGGAGCTGGCTGTGCCGACATCTGAGCCGACATGGAGGCTGCCTGAGAGGGTGGCGGGGTGGCCGGGCGGTCAGATGAGGAGCTCTGGCTGACCTGCGCTCCCATCCTGACGGCCGGTGCGGGAAAATAATGACCATGCGGCAAACCGGAAGTCGCGGCCGCGTCACTTCCGGTAAGGGGGCGGGACTCCGGGAAGGTAGGGGGAGGACGCAAAAAACTGCGGCTCCTCACAGATGGGACGGGAGAGCCCGGGCTAAGCCTAGCCGGAGGCCGCGACACTCGCGCGGACCGGCGGCTCCCTGCGCTCACATCAGGAAGGGGAAAAGAGGACCCAGAAACAGGTGGTGCAGGAGGTGGGATAAAATTACCGGAGGCAGGGGGAGGTATTATGGCGGCCATCAGCCGGTTCAGGAGGCCCTCATCCGACTGTAGGCGGGCCCTGATCACCTGAAGCAGCTGTTCTTCCGCCATCTCTCTGGTACACGGACAGCAAGGGACAACAAGGAGATGTATCCTGCTTGCCACCGGATCATCAAGAGGAAGAGGTAAGCTGTGAGAGGGTATATTAACCACACTATCCTGCTGCTATTGGCTGACTGTAATCATGTGTTAAAGGAAGGGGCTGACCTGGTGTAACCATTCTACTAGAACAGGGGGGTATAACAGATAATGGGAGCAACCAACCCTACCCAGCATTCTGCTAACTATGCGCAGCGCCAAACCGTTCGCAGTCTCTGGGCACCCATGCTAAGCGCCTGTTTGCCTCACAATCCTCATCATCATTCCACCAGAAGGGGGCAGTGTATCCTCATCATCATTCCACCAGAAGGGGGCAGTGTATCCTCAACATCATTCCACCAGAAGGGGGCAGTGTATCCTCATCATCATTCCACCAGAAGGGGGCAGTGTATCCTCAACATCGTCACACCAGAAGGGGGCAGTGTATCCTCAACATCATTCCACCAGAAGGGGGCAGTGTATCCTCAACATCGTCACACCAGAAGGGGGCAGTGTATCCTCAACATTGTCACACCAGAAGGGTGCAGTGTATCCTCAACATCACACCAGAAGGGGGCAGTGTATCCTCAACATCACACCAGAAGGGGGCAGTGTATCCTCAACATCACACCAGAAGGGGGCAGTGTATCCTCAACATCATCATACCAGAAGGGGGCAGTGTATCCTCAACATTGTCACTCCAGAAGGGGGCAGTGTATCCTCAACATCGTCATACCAGAAGGAGGCAGTGTATCCTCAACATCATTCCACCAGAAGGGGGCAGTGTATCCTCAACATTGTCACACCAGAAGGGGGCAGTGTATCCTCAACATCACACCAGAAGGGGGCAGTGTATCCTCAACATTGTCACTCCAGAAGGGGGCAGTGTATCCTCAACATCGTCATACCAGAAGGGGGCAGTGTATCCTCAACATCATCACACCAGCAGAGACAGTGTATCCTCCCCACATTATCACACCAACTAGGGTTAGCGTGTCGGCCACATCATCATACCAGCAGGGGTCAGTGTGTCCTCTCCTATTCATCACACCAGCAGAGGTCAGTGTTTCCTCCGACATCATCACACCAGCAGGGGTCAGTGTGTCCTCTCCTCTTCATCACATCAGCAGAGGTCAGTGTGTCCTTCCTACATCATCACACCAGCAGGGATCAGTGTGTCCTCCCCACATCATCACACCAGCAGGGAGTAATGTGTCTTCCATATCATTACAACAGCAGGGGGTAGTGTATCCTCCACATCATCACACCAGCGGGGGTCAGTGTGTCCTCTCCTCTTCATCACACCAGCAGAGGTCATTGTGTCCTCCCCACATCATAACACCAGCAGGGGGTACTCTGTCCTCCCCACCTCATCACACCAGCAGGGAGTAATGTGTCCTCCATATCATAACAACAGCAGGGGGTAGTGTATCCTCCACATCATCACACCAGCAGAGGGCGGTGTGTGTCCCCCATATCATCACACTAGCTTGGGTCAGTGTGTCCTCCACATCATCACACCAGCAGGGGGTAGTGTGTCCTCCCCACCTCATCACACCAGCAGGGAGTAATGTGTCCTCCATATCATAACAACAGCAGGGGGTAGTGTATCCTCCACATCATCACACCAGCAGAGGGCGGTGTGTGTCCCCCACATCATCACACTAGCTTGGGTCAGTGTGTCCTCCACATCATCACACCAGCAGGGGTCATTGTGTCCTCTTTTCATCACACCAGCTGGGGTAAGTGTGTCCTCCCCACATCGTCACACCAGCAGGGGGCAGTGTGTTCACAGCACAAACAGGATTGAAAAGCTTACCACAAGGCCTGCAGATGCCAACTTAGCCATCAGATCTCAAATGGAATCTGGATGAGGTAGAGATCAGAGCAAGCTGGTGGTGAAGCGCTTCTACTAATGATCGGTGGGGTCTAGACACCTGGATCCCAACTGGAAAAAACTTTTGAGGCGTCCTCTAAGACAGTGACAGGGACACTTCAGTACGTTGGATATTAGTTCAGATAACATTGACAAACCTGAACACTTTGACAGATCCGCTCAACACTAGTTACCACTAAGGAAGTTAAGCCACATTCTGAAAATTTGTGGGAGTCCAAGCAGTCGAAACCCTCTGTGACCTGTCCATAGTTCTATTAACTTGGACTACCTCTTTAACTCCATTCACTCCTGAAGATAGCTGAGCTACTGTATTACTAGGTATAAAACCTCATGGACATGGTTATATTATAGCAACACGGTGTTACGGCAGGGGCGTACGGCAGGGAGATGGCGCAGATTTGCCCCTTCTCCCTGGCGTACGCATGCTGTATCCCTCGCTTACCTGATGGCCAGGGAGGGGGAGCTCGGGGCGGGGGGTGGCAAGATGGGGAAGACACGTGGCGTCTTCCTACACCGCATTCATCATGATTTACGCCTGCTCACAGGCGTAAATCATGATCCAAATCTTCAACTGCTGGGCGCAGGTTCGGGAGGTCGTATGGACAGATTCACTAAGATGCGTGCGCCTTGGGGAAAGGGGACGATGAGTACGCCGGTCTCCATAAATCCTTCCATTGTGTATAGAGCATTATATGGATGCCATGAGGGGCAGAATGCCTCTACTCTCTGGCAATGTGAGCAGATTTCCTATAGCTGATGTGCGTACCGAAGAATATGGAGATGGTGTAGCGCCATACTGTAATTCCTCCATACACTGCCATACACCATGCAGAACAGAAAGGAGACAAATTCTCATAGAATTTTATTGTTTATTATTTACCAGATGCAATCTCAAGCATTCAGAATGAAATCACATGACATCAAGGGTCCAATAGTCAACTTAGCAGTCTGATGGTTTGGATATTATGAACACGTTACCCACATCCTCAGAATTCTGATACTACTTGGCACTTTTTTTTCCATTATTTTTTTATACAGAAGAAATCGTAGTTGTTTTAAAAATGTTACCATGTCCAAGTGGTGGAAGAAAATTCAATGGACAATTATATAAACATCAATGGATCTTTCTGAAGGCTTCTTTAATGTCTCTATTTCTCAAGCAATAGATGATGGGGTTAATCAATGGAGTCAGCACAGAGTACAACATAGAAAGACTTTTATGTAAAGCGATGGACGTCCCCTTGTTGGGGCTCAAATAAACAGAAACTAAGGTCCCGTAAAATATGGAGACCACCATGAGGTGGGACCCACAGGTGGAGAAGGCTTTGTGTCTATGGCCGATGGACTGGATCCTGACAATTGTTCGGACAATATAAGCGTAAGAGATGAGAACTACTACAAATGGGCACAGGATTGCCAAGGAGCACAGGATGGTAGACAGGAACTTAGTCCTCCATATACTAGAACATGATAGACTCAATATAGGATCAAAATCACAAAAGAAGTGATCGATGACGTCCGAACGGCAGAACTGAAGCTGGGACATACTTACCATTAGTATAGAGGTTACAGTAAAGCCTAATACCCAGGATATGAGAATCAACGTCACACAAAGCCTAGGATTCATTATAGAGCTATAATGCAGGGGGTGACATATGGCCAGATACCTGTCATAGGACATCACTGTCAGCAGAAGACATTCCGAAGTTTCCGAAGAGCTAAAGAAAAACAATTGTGTGATACATTGTGGAATGGGCATAGAAGAACCATTGTTCATAACCAGAAGAAGCATGTTCGGGACAATATCGGAGGAGGTCATGATGTCAGATGTGGTGAGCTGGGCCAGAAAGAAGTACATAGGGCAGTGGAGCTTCCGGCTATAGGACACTAAAGTAAAGACCATAAGATTCCCGCATATAGTTGTGAGATAAGTCATAAGGAGAATGACAAAAAATACAATTCTAAAACGATGGAGGCCAGGAAATCCCAGAAGAAGGACCGTGGTGACATTTTTCACATCCATCTACTGGAAAAATGCTATTTATAAGAAAATACAGAATTCCTTCCCATAGACACAAATAAAGCTGAAAACATAAGCCCGGAGGATTCTCGTCCGCCTATGTATTATGGTTTGATAATCGCCTCTCATTCCATGTTTAAGAAAAATTGTCACCTTGAATATTGTAAGATACTCATTTTGTTAATCTGATTTTTTTTTTAATTGTAATACCTTCTTTTTTCAATATTTGTACATTAGTAAACATATGATAAGGTAGCCCTATTTCCTTATCATGGACATGGGAAACAAGAGAGTGGAGGGGACCCTATTGAATGCTGTTGGAGAGTGAAATGGATCTTTTTTTTTTTCTTTGTTGTTTTGAGTTGCTGTCCTCGGGTATATTCACACAAATCAATTGGGTATCATTTTGGAGGTGATGGTCAGAAGTATGCAATCTCTCACTTATCTCTTATGGGCAGGGGATAAGATTGTATAAGCTGGAGTTCCCCTTACAGTCTTAGACTATATTCACACTACGAATGAGACCGGCCGTTCCGTTACCCCAGCCGGGTCACGGAACGGCCGGTCACTGGCCTGATCATCTCGGCCGCTTCACTGTGTAAACTGACAGGTCTTTCTGCGGCCGGAATTCACTGAATTCCGGCGGCTGAAATCTGACCTGTCAGTTTTGTTCCGGCGCCGTATGGGCTCCCGGCCGGAGCATATACGATGTGTGTACGCTCCGGCCGGGATCCCATTGCACATAAGGAATTGTTCCACAATGCAAAACTACGGCCGTAGTTTTACGTTGTGTGAACATAGCCTCACACTTATTGTGTAGCTTTGCTCGGAATAGCTGATTAAACTAATCCATGTTTCCATTATTTATAGAGATAAAAGCGACAACTTTTATAAGTGTCCACCGGAACATCATTTGTTTCATTTCAGTCATATGGAACCTACCTTGTATCCATTGGTTTGGTTGTTGGAGCTTTATGAATCCTCTTTATAGAAGTATCTGAATATCTCCACTGTTATGTGTCCTTATGATCATATCCTTAAGGGCTATCTTCTTCTAAATGCTTAAAAAAAACAAAAAACTAATAATAAAGAGCTAGAAGTGATGAAGCGTTACAAGACATGGTGTAGAGTAACAAGACATGGTGTAGAGTAACAAGACATGGTGTAGAGTAACAAGACATGGTGTAGAGTAACAAGACCCGGTGT
Source organism: Dendropsophus ebraccatus (assembly GCF_027789765.1). Lineage (NCBI taxonomy): Eukaryota > Metazoa > Chordata > Amphibia > Anura > Hylidae > Dendropsophus > Dendropsophus ebraccatus. Next base: position 227,891,263 of record NC_091454.1, read on the forward strand.
AGAGTTATAAGACCCGGTGTAGAGTAACAAGACCCGGTGTAGAGTTATAAGACCCGGTGTAGAGTTATAAGACCCGGTGTAGAGTTATAAGACCCGGTGTAGAGTTATAAGACCCGGTGTAGAGTAACAAGACATGGTGTAGAGTTATAAGACCCGGTGTAGAGTTATAAGACACAGTGGCTGAGTCTCTGTCTCTTTATAAGCTGCTGGAAGAAGCTCTGAAGACCTGAATTCCCTGCCGAGTCTGGTGATGATCTCTGAGGTTGTGAAGCCCATGGGGGGTGCAGATACAATTATTGGTAAGAAACATTTAGAATATTATTATAACAGCCCTATACTAAACCTTTTCTTATGGAATAAAACAGGAATTGTTTCTACAGCAATTAGTATGGTGTATTGGACTCTTTGGAGGGTGGCTGTGTCATAACATCATTGTCCATGGCCACACAACTTGGACTGACCAAAATCCCCAGGCAGTACCTCCTTCATTGCCCGGCACGGTTACCGTAGCAACCTCTGGTGGCTTTATAGATATTGTTGCCCTGGATCCCTTGGCTAGTGAACGCTGCTTTCAATTGCAAGGACTTAATTGAAACTAAATGTATACCTGGTAGGCTGCAGAATCTCTATCCTCTGGCTCTGGCTCAGGCATATGTTTTATTCTCCTATACCATGTTAGCCTTAGATAGAGTCTTAGCTCTGTAGAAAGTACTTATAGGCTCAGGCATGGTTAGGGCCATATATTGATAAGTAAGGAGCTGATAGAAAATGGGAACATAAAGACTAGAGGGAAGTTGTGATTCACGGCTAATTTACAAAAAAAAATTGCCTTGTTGACCAAGCAAATTTTTCCTAAATTTGTTAAGTTCATAAAAAAAAAAAAAAAAAAAATCATTTGCCCACTTGTCCACGCTCCCCTGGTGTTCTCTTCTGGTGTCTTGAGTAGTCTCTGACTGATTGGCTGAGTGGGCTGTCACTCTTCTGACACAAGAGTGACAGCATGCTCAGCCCAGAGGCGGGCCTATCACTTGTGCAGCCTGTTCAGCTGCACAGGGGCCCAGGCCAAAAGAGGAACCTACCAGGCTCAGACACTAAAGTGTCAGCTCAGCATGGCAATCCTGTGGGACCAACTTAGTCACTGGAATCTACTCTGGCTGATTCTCCGGGCTGATTCTCCTCTCCTCCTGCACACTGCTGCTGATGTCCCCTCCTGTGCTCCACTGTCCAGCATACCTTGTGTGAGGAGGAGAGGATAGAGAGCCTGTGATGACAGGGACTGGAGGGATCCTGGAGGGTTATGCTGGGATTTGAAGTACAAATGAGTAGACAACAATGGGTTGTCCTCTCGGAAACTACAACTCCCAGTGCTCTCTGAGAGCTTCATAAGTGTAAGGCATTCTGAGAGTTATAGTTATTGTTATTCCAGGAGTTGTGTTCACAGATACATCAGTACAGGATGGGACCAGGTCAGCATATCGCTTCTGATGGGTTCTCAGTTCTATTGATGGGCCACAGGTACCCCAGTCCCCCACCTGGGGCCTGCACAAACTTGAGTAAAGTCCTTTAGTGGGCCCTGGCATCTATACTGTGCTGTAGGGCCCTCCCGAGAAACCAGGACACATGTACCGAATACCCGGGTGTATATATGTTTGTGCCTTTAAGGCAGAAAGGTGGAGATATGAATAGGTTATGGGGGCCCCAACCCTTTTTTTGCATAGGGGCCCTTTGCAGTCCGGGTCCACCCCTGGCTCAGCCAATCACCGGCGTGATTCAGTCAGTGATTACCTGAACAGGTTGGAGGTGGCTGAAGACATGGCAGAGGATACCAGGGGAGAATGAACAGACTCAATAATGTTCAGTTCTTGAAGTTCGTAAATTTTGCGGAAAAAAATTGCAAACATTGTAAACTAAATCTTTCAAATATTTGCTTATCTCTCATGAAGACATTTGGAGAGATATAAAGTCCCAAACATCTTCAAAGAAGTTATGATAGATACATTGACTATTATTCCTTTATATGTGACGGGAGCTCACATTACACCTACTATAGAAAGAGAGGAAACTACTGTATAATACTGAAGCTTATGCTTAGTAATATTTCTTTTCCAGAGATACAAACATTTCGTAGACCTGTCCATCAGTCAGATTTTTTTTTCTTCTCCTTGAAGATCTGTCTGTTTACAATTTCTACTGCAATATCTCCACACGGGAGCCCTGGCTATCCTGGGCATCTTGGTTTTTATTCTTCACCCAATCTTTGGTAAAAACATTGGGATTTTTTTCCCAAGGTTTCCTTTCACATGAGCTTCAATCTTCAAACAGATGGTCTCATATTCATCTCCAGCACCTCTTGTACAGTAAAGAATTCTTAGTAGATTGGAGGAAAAACTTTGTAGATGTTGATGGGCTGTCAGGTCCAGAACATTTCTACCACTATGCCTTGTAATGCTTATATCAGATTCGCTGATGAAATCCTGTCTGTGCTTCTTACATGTCTTCTGGTCCTGTGGCAGAGCAGATTACTATATCTGCTCTGGAGTTTACAAGCTTAAGGTTCACAATCCTAAGGCTCATTAGCAAACTTTTTGTCTTGCTCTTTCAATTCAGCAACTTAAACATCCCATATAAAATTTCTGGGTTTCCATAAAACTTCTTTGATAATCTTTGTTGAATGTTCTGAGAATGTTCTGTTCATGGGTTGGTATAGTTGGAATTGCCTGGACGAGCTGGCAGTCTCCATTTGTAGACGCAAAAGAGAAGCCCGTGGAGCCTCATTGAAGAGTCTCAAAACACAGGACTAGCCAGATATCCCTCCGGAAAGGACCCAGCCAAGGGGCAGCTTCTGTTAGGAAACCACCAAAACCACCATACTAAGTGGCCCTATAAGTCAGTGTAATGACAAGGGATAAACCAAGGCTAGGTAACCATCCACATACAGCTGTTTCGGGGTGTTGCCCCTCATCAGTGTGGAGCAGGATTCTGGCTAGGTGGGAGCAATGCCTAGTAGAGCCATAAGAGAAACAGATTGCTGAACTCAGGGAGATCAGCCAAACGACAACACTGCCGGTTGCTAGTGAAAGCGCTCAATGCAGTGAAGTCCTAGGTGCATTGCCCCCTGGGAAACATGAATATGCAAAAGAGGAGCCCATGGAGCCTCATTGAAGAGTCTCAAAACACAGGACTAGCCAGATTTCCCTCTGGGAAGGACCCAGCCAAGGGGCAGCTCCTGTTAGGAAACCACCACATCCACCATATTAAGTGGCCCTATAAGTCAGTGTAATGACAAGGGATAAACCAAGGCTAGGTAACCACCCACATACAGCTGTTTCGGGGTGTTGATCCTCATCAGTGTGGAGCAGGATTCTGGCTAGTTGGGAGCAATGCCTAGTAGAGCCATAAGAGAAACAGATTGTGCTCTGAAGCTGGAGCATTCGGGACCCGGGGAGAAACGGACCGCAACGGGAGCCCTGGATCATGGTCAGGTAATTTACTCTTCTTTGCATACAGTTTAAACATGGGCTGCAAAGACATCGGTACGGATGTTCCTGCAGCCCTTGTTAAATGATTATCGGGCCGTGTAATAGGCCTAGTAAACGAGCGCCGATCTAGCAGATCAGCACTCATTTACAGTATTTATCGGGCCCCCATCAGCCCGTGTAATACTAGCCTTAGGCCAATACTCAGTCACTGTCCGTGGCACTGTCCCATCTCAGTGAGTGATTGGCTGAGAAAACTGGAGGCAGCTGGATTCACCAGAGACCTGTAGGAGGACACCTGTGGAGCGCAGCCAGCTGAGCAAACCCTTTTTTGTTTTTTTCCATCTTTACAGACTCGTTCTGAACTTAGCAAATAGTTCGGTTTGGTACCAAACTAAACTTTTTGCAAAGTCTGGAACGAATCTCAGTTTGTTCGATTTGGTTCGCTCATCTCTAATCAGGACCTCAAGAGCTGATTCCTTTGTGTTCTGTCCCTGGGATAGCCTATACTATTGCAAGTGCCAAAGGTGTGTGATGGGTGATCATTCCCAATTTCCTTACTTTCTATTTATGAACTTTCTCCTCCCTGTCTGTTGGTGGCTCTTTAGAGTTCTTCAAACCTTTTTATTGTACGCCTCTTTTATGTAGGTAGTATAATTCAGCACCTCACTATACTGTTATGATGTTGTCTTGCATTTCTAGGGACTTATAAGGTTGAGGGTTTGTACATTTTGTATGTTAATAAAGTTGAACATTTTATATGTTATTAAAAAATAAAACTAATTGCAAAAAGATGAACAGTATGTTGTAGTTCCATAGTTGGTCCAGCTGCAGCCACATGCCCCCTGTAAGTTAGAGCCTCTAGAACAAAGCTCTATTGTCATATATCGGTCTAATGTTCCACAAGTGAAATTTTTGCATTTTCAGCATTCTAAATCTTACTCTTACTGGCCAAAGTCATGAGAAGAACATCAACAGAAGAGGATTCAAAGTAATGGGCGAAATAAATGAAACACTTACATATCTCCTTAAAGTGAAAAGTAATGTTCTTTCCTAATGTTCTAAGAATATTACAGGTTGTTATGATGTAGCCACTGTCAAAATCAATATTGTACTGTGAGGCCATGTTCACACAGTGTATGTTACTCTTAAACAACCGTAGTTGTTGCAGTTTGCAGCAACGGCTGTTGTTTAATAACAGCAATAAATTACATTGTAATGTATGAAACACCCGCCGTGGTGTATACACTCTGTATACATTACAGCCAGTGTTCTCTGCGCAGAAAATTGACATGTCAATTCTTTGAGCGGAGGCGCCTGAGGCTTCCCATTGACACACTGAGGCAGGCGGGATTCCACCTGTGAACATACCCGAAGTCTCCTCTCAGAACATGAGTTAAATCCCTAGGTGGAGCTAGAGGAGGAATTAATGGTGATAAATTGGGTCGCTTGGTCCTGGGGCCATATGTAAGGGCTGGGAGAAAGTGACAGGAATGGCGGTCGGGAGTCTTAAGAGGGAATGTATGAGGATAACTCTCCTAGGAGTGGAGAGTCAGAGGTCGGCTAGAGCCTTTTCTGGGACTTTGAACCACAGTTAGTCACCAATAGATAGTGAATGTTAATGTTAGTCAGTGCTTGGGCCAACAGGGTTTGTTTTGTGTTTTCCCATATTGTGAGAACTGGATGTCTTTTCTTACTTTAAAAAAACAATACAAAACAGAAGCGTCCCTGATGTAAATGATCCCTCCGTGTCCCTTTCTCTGCCTGCTAATACTTCTAACACACATCAACATCATCCTTAGAACTGAAAAACAAAAAAAAAGTAACATCAAATAAATAACGCCTATTCAACAATAATATAAAATAGCTGGAAAAAAAAAATAGATGGTGTATGGAGACCTAAGGACTGCTACTAGAGGAGAAGATGAGATGGTGTCTGCCGACTTGGGGACTCCCTTAGAACTAGAAGGTAATGGTGAGGTGGATTCAGTTGCTGGATGGAGGCGTCCTGCTTCTGGTGAAGGTGTCATCCACAGACCCCGAAGCATCGCCAGCAGGGCTTGCACAGGCTGTTGTGGCTCTTCTTTCTCCCACACCTCAAGTGCTGTTGATGATGAAGAAGGTTCCCAGGGCAGCAAACCTGTCCTGGCGATGGCGGCAGCAGCCCACCAACTGACAACTAACTGAAAAAACACACTCGGTAGTGTCAGCTCACCAAATGTATAAACTAGAGTCTAACTTAGGAACTGGGTCCCAGAGCGGAGCAGGTAGGCCAATAACTCGGGCCGGTTCACTATTCCCTAACCTCAGACCCTCAAAACAATACAAACATCCAGAAACACTAACAACAGACTGCAGACCAGATGTTATAAGATGAGAATGAGCTTTTTAGGTATGGCTGGGATACTTACAATGATGATCTTCAGAAATCTACATTGGTTCTTTCTCACTAAACTACTAGAGTCCACTGAGAGCTCCTGCACTGCAGAACATCGCTACCTCAGAGAACTGGTGCAATAGGGTTATTAGGGTCATCCTTGGCTTTTTCAGTGCTTATTGGAGACGATTGTGGAACTAGAGTTGAGTGAGTGGTAAAATACTTGTGCGCTCTTGTGCGATCATTTTTCAGTGCCAGAGTGCTCGAGTAACGAGCCCCATTAAAAACAATAAGAAACTCAAGAATTTAACCAGGTGCCCCCTCCCTTGGCAGAAGAAGGCATACTTGGTTAAGCTAAAGTAACACTCTGGCCGCCAGGGGGTTAAGTTAACCCCTGAATGCCTGACTGTGCTCTGTTAGGGAAGGGGTTAAGATTATAGTTACTACTCCATCCATTCCTCTACTTCTTTCTTCACTACCACCACTCAGCGAATTAGCAACTGCAGTTATGTCCCATCTGAGCCACTGATTGGCTGAGCGGTGATGGTGAAGTTAAAAGCTAGAAGACCAGAGTGGTAAGTATCCCTAACGATTTGTCTGCCAGCTATGCAACCTCACTTAACCCTTTGGGGGCCAGAGTCCTAAGACTGTGCTCCAACCACTGTGCTTAGAGCGCTGTGTGCCTCAGCAGGGTAGGGCTTACTGGAGCAGGTTACTTGTTGGAGCAGGTGCAGTGCACTCAGGACATCAGATGGACCAAGCAAAAGAATAATGATCAACTAGACACCATCACGTTTTTTAGCACTTTTAACTGCACTTAGTTTTGCTCCTACTTCACCCTAATGAGGGGTAAATACCCAGAAACAGCTGTCTGTGGATGGATACCACATTGTTGACTATGGCTTGTTGGAAGGTGGTTTCTGTTACTGGAGACTGGCTTGGCTGCTCCCGGTAATAGGTCTAGATAGCTCATTGGTGTTGAGAAACATATCAGATAGAGCAATGTATGGCCCCCAGGGGGTTAAGAGGGGATGCATAGCATATCCTCTTAACCTCCTGGGGGCCAGACTGTAAGCAGCTATTTGTACAGATACAGCATTTTGTAAGAAGCAGAACATCTGTCAAAATAATGGGTGTTCTGCTCCTGCCTTTTTGTGTGTGTGTTTCTCCTTTATGTTTTCAAGATATCTGTATCCTAAGGATTACATTGGATCCGGTGGACTGCATTGACGACCATTGGATCTTTATTATTAATAAAATGGTCAACTTGGAGTGTGGAGGTGCTTTTATTTCAATTTAAAAAATTCTATTGTGCATTATTTTATTTATTTACAGGGGTTAGTTTTAGCCAGCATAGAATGGCGCTCCTGGACTGGGCGGTAGCAAGTTGGTATTATTATTTTTGTTTTACCTGAATTGTTATAGAAAAGAGAGGGAGAAAGGGGTCATATACACTTTTTTTTAATTATTAAAAACAAACAAACAAACAAACCTGTAAGGTGGCCCTTTTTCCAAACATCATTAGCATAGTATTATTAGCTTGGGATAATTTATTTTCACAGCCTTAAAGCTTGTTGAAAGCTCCAACAAGCAAACTTTCAATAAGCTAATTTTTTAGCACCTGATAAAAAACCGAACACCCATAGCTTGAGCAAAGAGCACTCTCAAGTAGCCCAATACTTTGGCGAATATGCTCACTCCCTCATGTGGAACTTCTAGTTTGCCTCCCAATTTCTTATACCTCGGTACCTTTTTTTTTTTAAGTGTAGTGCCTTATAATAATATAGCACCAATGTCAGAAGAAAGTACAACCTAATCATATATTTCTGTATATAAGTCAGTCACTTGAGATTATGATAAAGGTGTCCATGTAGAGCCGTCTTTATATCATTATTCTTTAGACTGTATATAATGGGGTTGATGAGAGGGGTAAATACAGTATACAGCAAGGACAGGATCTTACTGATGTTCAAAGATTTTCCTTTTGTTGGAAAAACATAAACACCGAACAAAGTCCAGTAGAATATGGAGACCACAATGAGGTGGGAGCTACAGGTGGAGAAGGCTTTCTGTCTACCAGTACTGGATGGGATCCTTAAGATGGCGACAATAATTTTGGTATATGAAAATATGATTATTGTTATGGGAAGAAAAATCATTGGAATACTTAGTAAAGATTCTTCAAGCTGAACATGGAAGGTATCAGAACAGGAAAGTTTAAGTAAAGGCACAAAATCACAGAACATATGGTCAATGATGTTGGGACCACAAAAGTTTAGCTTGAAGATTGGTATAATGAGAAACAACGAAATGTTAAGAGATGTGAACCATGAGATGATGGACAATATCACACAATATGTACTTGTCATGATGGTAGTGTAATGGAGGGGATTACAGATGGCCACATATCTGTCATAGGACATCACAGCCAGGAGAAGACATTCAGAAGCTTCTGATACAGCAAAGAAATAAAATTGAATCATACAGTCAATAAAAGTAATGGCTCCTCTATTATATAGTTGTATGTGAAGCAGGTTGGGGACAATATCTGAGGTCAGCAGGAGGTCACTAATGGAGAGTTGTGAGATGAAGAAGTACATTGGGGTGTGGAGGATCTTGCTGGTGGACACCAGGGTGATGATCAGGAGATTCATGAACATTGTAAACCAGCAAAGAACAATGAGCAGAGAAAACATTAGAATTCTTTTATTCTGACTGACCTGAAATCCTAAGAGGATGAACTCTGTGATAGCCGTCATATTGGTCTTCTCCAGGGGTGTACTTACTATAGAGGAGGCCCATGTGGCTGCTATGGGGGTCCCGGAGATAGAGGGTCCAGTCCAGGCTGATCTTGTCCTCATTGTTGTTGATGGGGGGAAGCTGCACAGGGATGAGGTCTTCACCAGAGCTAGAATGTCAGAAAGAAAGTGGAAGTGTACCATGAAAATAATATGGAGGCACCAGGACCTTCTGTAATGGATGGTTATTAGGGCACTTAGAAGAAGATTACACTGATCATATGCTTCTCCTTAATCTTTAAAATAAGGACTCTGTGTCGCCATCCAGTGTTCATTAACCGTTTTTAGTCCTTTTTTAGAAATAAGCAAATTTTCAAAAAGTTCGGTTCGGCATTTTTTACGTAACTGAACTGTAAACACAGAAAAATGCAACAGCTCACCGCAATGGCAAGATACAGACCAACTACAGACATGAAAATAGTTGAAAGCAGCCCCCCTCCCTACTGTCAAAAAAAACTTCCATAAAAATAATGAGGCTCTTGGTTACCAATTGAAAATGGTGTAAACTGCCCCACCACGTTAGTGTGGCCTCATGCTCGGAACAGTCTACACTGTACTATGGCCTCTCCATGGCATGAAATACGCCTATGCTCTGGGCATGCAAGATCTGTTTAATACCAGCAAGAGTAATCACACCACCTGGGGTAGTGGGGCTGTATCTTGCTATTGCGGTGAGCTGTTGCATTTTTCTGTGTTTTTGTGTGTTTGCAACTTCAGCCATACCAAACGTACTCCTGCCTAGTGTGAATGGTGTTCTAGGAGCGCTGACCAAATTTGTCTTTTTTTTTTTTTCTGTGTTCCAGATGGGGGAGTGGCTGCCTCTACTTGGTCGTGCACTCCACCTTTCCCACCCAGGTGGTGTGATTACTCTTGCTGGTATTAGACGGATCTTGCATGCCCAGAGCATAGGCGTATTTCATGCCATGGAAAGACAATAATGTAGGAATGCCCCGAGCATGAGGCCACCGTAACATGGTCAGGCAGTTTACACCATTTTCAAGTGGTAACCAAGAGCCTCCTTATTTTTATGGAAGTTTTTTTTTGGCAGCTGGGGGGCTGCTTTTAACTATTTTCATGTCTGTAGTGGGTCTGTATCTTGCCATTGCGGTGAGCTGTTGCATTTTTCTGTGTTTTTGTGTGTTTGCAACTTCAGCCATAGCAACATGCTCCTGCCTAGTGTGAATGGTGTTCTAGGAGAGCTGACCAAATTTGTCTTTTTTTTTTTTTAACTGTAAGCAATCTGCTCTAAAACTGCTACGATTAGGACAATTCAAGCAATGACTTTTACAGTGAAAACCACAAACAAAATGTGCAACTTTTTTGCTGGGAAAAAAAAAAAAGATTTTTTTTTTTTTAGTGTTTCTGCTTGTGTTCTTTTAGTAATGCTGTGCCGAAAACCACATAAAAACCCACAGGAAAAAAAATGTTAAAGCCCACAGGTAGCTGTGTTTTAACCCCTAGGGAGCTGTGTCTGTGCCACAAAATTTCTGTCCCTGGAGGAAAGTGAAACTAGAGTAGAGGAGAGCATGGCGGCAGGTTGGCAGTGTGGTGCAGGTGCTTCTGAGCGAGAGGCTTACCTGGAGTACAGCTGTACACAAGTCGTTATTGGGTGGCCTGGAAAGTAGGAGGAGAATTTGCCACCACTGCACTTTTCACCACCGACCAGCTAGTGGAAGGCTATCGAGTGTGGCTGGGATGTCGAGGCAGTTCCACACAATCCACCATCACCATCATCATACTGGGAGTCAACATGGAGCACGGACACTAATTATTATTGTTATAGCGCCCTTGATTCCAGCTATACAAGTTATAGGGGTTAACAAACAGGAACATTACAAGATCAAAGACACATTACATAAGTAAGATAAATGGCAGACTGATACATGAGGAGAGAGGACCCTGCCCTCAAGGGCTTACAAGGTACAGGGAGAGAGACAGGAGGTAAAGTGCAGCCAGTCAAAGTGTGGAGCAGAGTTATTGTAGGTTGTATTCTAGTTTAAAGAGATGGGTTTTCAGGTTACTTTTGAAGGACTTGATGGTGGATGAGAGACAGATGTGTCAGGGTAGTAAGTTCCAGAGTATGGGGCAGGCTCAGGCAAAATATTGGAGGAGGTTGTGCGAGGTACAAACCCGGGGGGGAGCACAAAAGGAGGTTTTTTGAGGATCGAAGGTTGCATGAGGGACGGTAGCGGGATATTCACGTCAGAGATGTACGGAGGGGACAGGTTGTGGATGGTCTTGTATGTCATGGTCAACAGTTTAAAGTGAATACATTGGGCAATGGGTAGCCAGTGAAGGGATTGGCAGAGGGGAGAGGCAGAGGCAAAGCGAGGGGAAAAGTGGATTAGTTGGTCAGCAGAGTTAAGGATAGAATGTAGGAGAGTAAGGGTGTTTGATGGAGACCCAGAGAGGAGGATGTTTCAGTAGTCCAAGCGGGAGATAATGAGAGCATGGACCAGCAGTTTTGCTGAGGCAGGGTTCAGAAAATAGCAGATTTGGGAAATGTTTTGGAGGTGAAGGCAGCAGGAGGTGGTCAAGGATAGAATGTGTGGTTTAAAAGAAAGGGTGGAGTCAAATGTGACTCCAAGGTAGCAGACTTGGGGGCAGGGGACAGAGAGCAGCCATTAATAGTGATTGACTGATTAGATGAAGGTGTGGAGCAAAATGGGGGGAAAGATGCCTAGTTCTGTGATGTCAATGTTGAGTTTTAAGAAATGGGAGAAGACGAAGGAAGACATAGGCTATAGACACTCTGGAATTCTGAATTGCCGGAAGTTGAAATCGGGACCAGAGAGGTAGATCTGAGTGTCATCGGCGTAGAGGTGGTCCCAGACCAAAAGTGTAGATGGAGAAGAGAAGAGGCCCAAGGACAGAACCTTGGGAAACACGAACAGTCAGGGGACGACGGTTAGAGAGGTAAGAGGGGATCCAGGAGAGGGCTGAGCTAGTGACAACAACGGATGAAAGAGTTTTTAGGAGGAGTTAAAGGTCAACTGTGTTGAAGGCAGAAGATAAGTTAAGGAGAAGGAACACAGAATATGGAAGGGGATGTAAGTGATGCTCCATGGAACCAAGGTGCAGCAGTCCCAATGAGGCTTTCCTGAACATGCAGCGGTCCTCAGGGCATTATGTTGGCTTGAGCTCCCTGAAATAACCCTTAGAGACCGATCCCCAACTGCTCCAGCCTTCTTCCTCTAGTTCACCAGTGCCTTTGTTTCATGGGAGATGGTACCAGAACAGAAAACAACAGGGGTTGTATGCCAGAAGACATGTAGAACATCCTCACCCAGGTGTAGTGCATCCTTCACTGAGGAAGGCAATTGTACGGAAGTTCAGCAAAGTGAAAAGGTATAGCTTTCTGAGGGGCATCCTAAATTGCTTTACCTTGTTTGTGAACAGGAGTTTCATAAAAAGGGATTAATTCCCACAGTTCATGCATAACCTGTAACCTGGTGAGAAAGTGGAGTACACCCATATTCAAAGGCTGAATAGATAGTGGGCTGTGACAATCAGCTGGCCGGGAGTGTTGCCACCGGAGCCTTCCTTTGTCCCCAAGGGTTTGGAAGATTATAATGAGAAATATCCCCTGCACCAATCTCAATCACTGGTTTTACACACCTGTAGGCCCAAGCCTGACACAAGGACATAGAAGCCTGCAGCAGCTGGTTCCACCTCACCAGCTACTCCTACAAACCATGGAGTCCCTCAAGCGGTCAACACCATCTCATCTTCTCTCATTTGGCAGTACCTTCCCCGGAACCCATCTCAGTATCCACAGGTGCCCACTGTGTGTGCCATCAGGAATGGGAGGATGTCCAGGGGATGGAGACTTGGAGGATGTCCAAGTCTCAGGGGCCGGAGGTCGAGCCTATATCTTGTCCCAGCATCAGCAGCTTGTGATGTAGAACCAGTTGGAGAGCCTCTGTTATGCTCCTTTAGTGCAGTTATTGTTCATGTTATGTATGCCCAGTTGGGAAAAGTATTTAAGTGCTGCCATGTTGGTTACATGATGTACATGATATGTGGCCATGAATAATCGTGCATGCTTGTGAAACACATTTTTGTGTAGCACTCTTGCACTTTTTATCGGTGTGAATACAAAATGAAGACTACGTTTTATATCACTTTAGAGTGCTGAGGCCATCACCTTATCTACTGTAAATGATTGTAACTGATGTTCCAGTAAATTATTGAACTATAATAACTCGTCTCCCTGTTGGTAGATTTCTAATGCACTTCACCAACACCAAGGGCATCCCTGTGATCACCTCAGACAACAGTATTTTGTAGTTGGTCCCGAGGAGATCTACAAGATCCATCAATATCACCAACACCTGGGTGCAGTATGAGGGCTAACTGCAAGGGGGACAGTGTATACAGCATGGGGGATACCTGCAGGGGGTAGTGTATACAGCATGGGGGATACCTGCAGGGGGGGTGTATACAGTATGGGGGCTACCTGCTGTGGGGGGTGTATACAGTATGGGGGCAACCTGCGGGGGTGGAGTGTATACAGTATAGGGACTACGTGCAGGGGGGAGTGTATACAGTATGGGGGCTATCTGCGGGGGTGGAGTGAATACAGTATAGGGACTACATGCAGGGGGGAGTGTATACAGTATGGAGGCTACCTGCAGGGGTGGAGTGTATACAGTATAGGGACTACCTGCAGGGGGGAGTGTATACAGTATGGAGGCTACCTGCGGGGGTGGAGTGTATACAGTATAGGGACTACCTGCAGGGGGGAGTGTATACAGTACACACTTATAATTGTGGGGTAGAGACTGGTGGTGACCCTCTTTATTTTTGTGTTGAAGAGCCTGATGGCGACCCTCCTTATAAATGTGGGGTAGAGCCTGCTGTTGACCACGTTAAAAATTGTGGGCTAGAGCCTGTTGTGTCCCGACTTATTTTTGTTGGTAGTGATCCTCATTATACATGTGAATTAGAGACGGTTGGTTGTAAACCTGATTATAATTGAGAGAGAGATGAGCAAGAAATTAAGAAGGTGACACTCCAGTAAATGGGAATACAGTGGTAATTGTATTCACCCATCGTGATCTCTACAAGACTTCAATCTCTTGACATCTTTTTGCTTGAAAAGATAACTCCGGGAGAGATTGAAGTCTTGTAGAGATTATGATGGGTGAATACAATTACCACTGTATTCCCATTTACTGGAGTGCTGGCTTCTTGGTGTCTTGCTGGGGTGAGGTTGGAGTCGGGGTCCGGCAGCTGTGAGGATGTGCACCCACCTGAGCTATTTTCCACACAGTGCCACTCAGCAAACTTTGTACAATATATAAGGGGGAAGTAAGGCTGCACATGACTTACGTTGAATGTATCATATCTAAATATATTTAACTCTTCTCTACAACATATCAAGTATACGATCAATGTTTAAAGCTGAAATCCTACACATACATTGCTTACATATAACCGTGACATTAATGACACTTTGTACTGTTGGCTCCTCCTGGCCGCTCAGTGCTTCCCTCTCAGAATCTCCGTCCTGTTCAGCCTCCTGATCCCCATGAAACAGAAGAAGCTTCCAGTGTTCCGGGGCTGTTAGATGTAAGAACCTGCAGAGTATCAGACACATGAAGATGCCCTATACTGCTATAGAGCTAGAAGAGGCCATATTTATATCCTGTACATACTGAGAAGCTTCATCCTAATCATCTCTGGGGAGATTTCTGGGCCCTTGTCTCCTGTGTAGATATTACCCATCTATTCCCAGCCTGGAAGCTCTATGGGATAATGTTCTCTATAGAGATGAGCAGCACATGGGAACAATCTAGGAAAACTCTCTAGAAAAAAATACAACTTTATAAGCCAAAAGTTGTCCTGTTTTTAGAAAACTTTCTCAGAAGTTTTTGGAAACAAGCTAGGAGGGGCCAGCTGGGGCGTTTCAGTGCAGTGAGAGCATTAGCTCCACCCCAGTGCACTTAAGTGCCTCATTAACATATTAAATAACCTACAAATATCTCGAAAACGGTGCTGAGGATCAAGGTAAGAAATGTATCTTCATTTCTAGTGAAACTTATGAACAGATATTGTTGCTGTCCTTGGCATAGGACCAATACAGCCCTGACTTCTGTTTATAGTAATTCTAAGTGTTCCCTGAGTGACGCACTCACTGTTGCATGCTAAACACATGTTCAGACACCGCACTTGTTGCAGGGCAGGCCAACACCTTCAAGACATAATGAGCAAGCTCTGCCCAAAATGGGTGTAGGAAGGGGTAGAGTGGTGCAGAGGAAGGGACAAAGTAGTAGGATATGGGGGTAGAGGTGGAAGAGGCAAAGGAGGAGGTAATCAACACAGTACATTTGTATCTTGTGTCCTCGATCAGACACTGTGACAGATAAGTCCTGTGTGATCCACGCCTGGTTCCATATTATGAATGTCAGTTTGTCCGTGTTGTTTGTGGATAGGGGGATCCGCTTGTGGGTGAGGACACAACCTGCATTGCTAAACACCTGTGTAGACAGCACAGTTGCCTCAGGGCGGACCAGCACCTCCAAGGCATTAATGGAAAACTTTGTCCAGGTGTCCAATTTAGTGACCCAGAAGTTAAACGTGGGAAAAACCCTCCACTCAGAACCAAGAGAGGTGTGGACTAATACTCATCTACCCATCGAACTAAAACTTTGCCTCCTGCTAGTATGGGCCAAATCAGATTGTGGTGGTGTATGTTGTGGAGTGCTGGTGAACATGTTCCATTTTGAGACTATGCTAACCCTACCTTCTAAGATAGTGCTGATTCTCCAACTGCATTGTCACCTTCCTCCTCCTTGGCCTTACTTATTTTTCTACTGAGCCCTCTCTAATAAATAGGAACTCCGCCACTGGTGCGTCTAAAAGCTTTTGCTGGTATTACCCCTGCACTTTTTGTCTATGGACCACTGACGGAACTAGAAATGGAATGTCCTTATAACAAGAACCCAACCGAGCCACCCAGTAATCAACACCGCTCAGAAGGCTGGCAACTCCGCGTTCATTGTGCGGACAGTGCAGCATGTACGGTAGTCGCTGATGTGAGCCAAGCTCGCCAAAGGCAAGGTCAAGTTGTACTTGGTGGGAGGTGTCTCCTCTGGGTCCTCTGCTTCCCCCAAACCATGCTCCATTGACACCTCCGATTTGCTTTAGCTGCCACTTATGTACTTGACATGTGAGTAGTGGGTGAGAAGGTCAAACTTACACTGCAGTGTAAACAGATCTGCAGCAGCAGGGTGAGAGAATCAGTCATTCACACATTCTGCTGCTGAAGTTCCACTATGGCCTTTTGCAGCTGCTCATAGTGTGGTATGCCCCCGAGGTGTTATGTCGGAGGAACGCCGGTCACTTGCTAGATGGTGAGGTGTGATGCCAGATCTATAGTGGTTTGCCGAGATACAGCCGTGCCGAGTGATGTTATGCCGTGACGCCAGTGCCAGTTGGGCACACAGGTATGGTGTCACATCTGCTTTTAGTTTAAAGGGGCAGTTGTACCTTGTTCCCCTGTGGTCAGTGACCTGCCGGGTTGCTACAGGGTCCCTTGGGTTAGTGTAGTCACTGTGATCCGCAGTGGAGTGTTGACCCACCCGGGCTATCCGTACTGCCACTCACAGAAAGAGGAAATGTTTCAAGGATGTGGTATAGATGGTGTTGGTGTGGGGTGAAGAATCACAAAGTCTCTTTATCATAAATAATCTTGTTTTACTTGGAACGTACTTGTGTGCAGCAGATAAAACAACTTTTCCCTTGATAGAGTAAGTTTGTCTTGAGAAAGCACTTGATAATATACTCGGTAGTACACTTGATAATACAGCAACCTCATCTGTGATAGGGATACAATGAAGAGTACAGTCGTGCTGACTGAGTTGCGTGTTGAGAGACACATAGAATCAGAGGAGCAGAGAGGAGGATGTCGTGAGAGTCCAAACCCAAGTAGTACTGTGCTCTGCTGGGATGTTGGAGGATAAATACTTCAGAAGAAGAGAATACTTGTGCCTGTGTTTTGACTTTTGGGTCTTCGCACCACCTAATGCCCTACCAGTGTCGGGGGACCCATCTTAGAGGGTGACACAAGGCCCCAGACCTTGTTACCTGGGATGAGGGAATGCTGAAGGCTCTTAGCAACTATGCTCTATCCGAATCAGTTCCTAGCTTCTTTTGGCTTTTGTGGAGATTGTTCTGAACTGTGATTCTCCTAGTCCACGACGTGGGTTGGGGGTGTATCTGACTTGTCCTCTTCTGTGGGAGTTTAACACTGCACAGTGTTGTGTAGAGTCTTGCTTCCTTCCTACTCATACAGGAACCTGACTAAGACTGCTCATTCAAGGTAGGGGGACCTGGCAGAGGGCCAGGGACCTAGAGGACCACTGTAGGGAGCTTTCTAGCTTGCATCCTTTCCCTCTAACGTCTAACACAAAAGACTCACACACTTCCCCTCCCCTTGTGACTTCTTTCATCGGCGTATCTAAGGTGCGCTGTAAGTGGGTGAAGAGTGCATTAGAAGAAGTAAGGTAACAGATGATAGGATAGAAGAAGACATTCCCATAGGTTCACAGATCCATGTGACACACAAATAAACAATAACCCTTTCAGCCGTGCAGCATTTGTGTACATAAATCTGTAACAACGACATCTAGTGGCAAAACTTTATCACTACCTTCATCACTACTGACTAACAATAAGTATAGGCTTTTACCAAGGGTGTAACCAATAGAAACACCTGTGGTGGGACTCCACATACTCCCCCACTTGAGAAAATTTGCCCGCGGCTTAACACCCTGAGGAAAAGACTGGACGTTTGTTAAGGCACAGCATGGGTTATAAATCACAAATATACATGATAAAACTTTAAGTGCACACATAAAACTTTTGCTTTTGGTCAATACTAAAATCGTCCTCAGTAAAATCTGGTACTGGATGCATCTGTCCATTTACACCCTGACTGGTGCTATGATTCTGTCAGTTCTGTAAACATTGAGGCTTGTTACTCACAAGAAAGGGGGATAAAAGAAAGGGGAATCACGGCTAGGCCGGGTGCAGGGATCTTGAACAAGGGTTGTTGAAACTGGGGACAAACAAAACAGTATGAGCCAATGTGGCTCAACAGAACAGCTCAGCCGAACTGCTCAAGGGGACAGCATAGAGTTCTTTTGAGTGCCTTTGAGGGACACTCTTTCTTAGTAACCGAGAGGCAGATAGCAGGAGTGGGGAAGCCGCACCTTGGCAGGCTAGCGTCACGGCCACGCAGGTTGTAGGATCCAACCCCATTGCCGCATCCGAGAGACCATGGTCGGGGCCGCCTCGACTGCAGGAGCCGGACAAGAGATGGCCAAATTGTAGGTGACTTGGGGCTGAACTTCCTGGTGGCCCTGCTTAGAAATGGCACGTCGGGTGAGGAAGATCCGGATGAGCTGGACGGTGGGTGGTATGCTCCAGGCCCCTCTCCCGGGGGAAACATCTCATGGAGAGCCTCCAGGACCTCAGGCTCGTCCCTGAACAACCACAGAAGCAGGAACTGTGGCCCTGGTGGACGGATGGTTACAAAGACCATGGATGCTTTCTTCGTTGGCTACGCTACAAGGGTTGGGGCGGAATTGTCCACCTTCTTGGAACTGCTGTCGCTGGTGTCGGTGTCAGGTTCCGGATGTGGCCGAACTCCAGGGCCACAGGGTTGCAGGGGAACAAGCGGGGCATCCGCCTGTACTTGTGTTGTTCCATGTCATGGGTAGTGTTCGAAAAAAGTTAGATTCGAGTCGAACATCTTAATTTTCTTGAACATGAACCGAACCGAACATTTTACTGTTCGTTTGAGTTAGCGTCTGAGTTAGCATTCAAGTTCATTTTTTGCCAGCCAATTAGTGCAGAACACATAGACGTGTCAGAAACGTCATTGCTGAGATGTAGGGGTCTCATTGGTTGCTAACATCACATGACCATCTCATATAAAAGTCACTGTGCCGTGTTCTGGACGCTATTGTCTCTTCACTCACTTTTCTGTACAGACAGATAAGTAATGAGATTAGTGATATTACTCAGATAAGTATTAAGAATAGAGAGATTAGTAGGGTGTTTATAAAGGTTAGGCTAGCATATTTGCAACAAGCATCTTCCTGTCCATAGACACCATTGCAGTCACAGTAATACTTAGCTTTGGGATTGCAGGCTGCATATTGGATTTGCCAATTTATACATAGTGCCCAAAAGTCTATTTTGGTCTGCTCACATCTATTATACAGTAATTAAACGTACATCTCACTTGTGTATGTGCATTTGTTTAGTTATTACAGTTGTATTCCTATAAGCTAAAAAACGTCTTTTGTCCGTCAGGAAGAATACGTAATAGACATCTGTTATACAGTGATTAAACGTACATCTCTTTTGTGTAAGTGCATTTTTTTTGTGATTACAGCAGTATTCCTAGAAGCTGACACACGTTCTTTGTCTATCATAAAAAAATACGGAAAACTTCACATCTGTTATACCCAGAAATTAATTGTACATCTGATTTGTGTACGTGGATTTATCGAGAGTGGGTAGATCTGTTAATTTTTTGTTGTTGTATATTCTATCTAAGATTTCATATCTATCTAGCCTACCCGTCAACCGTCTCATCTGTGATGTGGCAAAACGCTGGAATTTCACACTCAACATGCTCCAGCGGTTGTGGCAGCAGCGTAATGCAGTACGAAATGTCGCATGGCCTGATTAGCAGTGGTGCGGACCTCGGGGTGTTCACTCATAGAGAGTGGAGACAGGTGAAAGATCTGTGCACCATCCTTGCCAGTTTTGAAGAGGCCACCAAAATGGTCAGTCGAGATGATGCCCTTTTCAGCATCACCGTTCTGGTGATATTTTTACTGGAACAAGCGTTAGGCACTCTGCGTCAGCAGGTCTCAGCAGCGATGGAGGAGGGAGAGGGGGAGGAGGAGGAACAGGAGACGGCAGACACGGAACCTTACTCACCGGAGGATGTAGAGGACCCAACTATTTCACAGTTGTATAGGCCTCCTTTAGGAACTGGTTGTAGGTTCGAGGGTGGGTGCAGGCCGGCAGTACAGATCCCACAGTAGAGCGCATGAGGCTAGCCAGGCCTCTGGTGACGGTCAGGAGGAAGAAGTGGAGGAGGATGAGGAGGCAGGGGTGGACACCACAGGTACTGATTCCCCCTCACTGGTAAGAGGTTGGCACAGATTATAGGGGGGGGAGGAGGAGGAAGAGGAGGAAGAGGATGAGGATTCTGTTAATGCCCCTCGACCCTTAGGCTTAGGAGATCCCGGTAGCATCTCACACATGAGTGTTTGGATGCTACATTACTTCCAACATGATCCATGCATCAAGGCAATAAAAATGAACAGCGATTACTGGATGGCAACCCTCCTTAATCTACGTTACAAGACCAAAGTGAGCAATTTCCTTCCACCCACAGAAATTCATAGTAGAATGCAAGATTTTGAGACAGTGCTCGTTGTCCAACTTGAGACATCTTTTGGATCTTCACATTCTAATATCATGGCGGAACAGCATCAGCAATGCGGCAGCAGTAGAATCACAAGTAGCCGCAGCAGGCAGTGTGGCAGAACCCTACTGGGTTACATTTGGCAATCAATTTTTGGATCCAATTGGATTCTATTGCTTCCCACAGCTAGCACTGTGTGAACTTGATGCGCACTGCATTCACCTCTTGGTTCTCATCCTCTTTGTAGGCCTCCAAATGGTTACTTTTTTAAATGCCTCTTTCTCTCCTGCTACCTAATTTAGTTGAACCGCAACCTCCGTGTTCCCTGCTGGGCTCTTCTCGCTGCCACCAATGGAACCAATTTATCCTCAAAGGGTAAAAAGCCAATTTGCATTGCAGAATATTATTTTTTTTAAATAATCTCTTTATCTGTTAGATGAATCAATATTTTGAACGGAGGAGTTTGTGGTTACATTCTTCCTGAGTGGATACAGTCCCTGTCTCTGACTGCCGATTCCGCTATTTGCCTTTATAGAACTGTTCTCCCACAGGGCTCATAAACCGAGATTTATCTAGTCACCTGACCTGTGTGACTCTGCCCACAGCAACTAATCACAGCTCATAATTTATATCTCAAGCTCATAAACTTCTAAATAAATAAAAGTAACATAGAAAATTCTTATTATAATTTCTAACTTCAAGCAGGAAATAAAAAACCATCACTTGTATGTAATTAAACCCATCCTGATTGGGTACTGCAAAATCACATGACCGCACAGCAATGAAACTACACTGTGTATACACCGCCTTAAAATTCCTTTAAGTTTATTCCTGTTTGGACTGGATTTTTATCTGTTTTATATTATTGTCCTGAATTAGTGTCATTTTATTTTATTTAAAAAAAATTCACATATTTATTTCCACATTTGAAAATTACAGTGTTAGAAAAACGTTAGAAAGCCTTGTGCGGTATCTTAATGAATTTGCCAAGCATCAGGAGAAATACAAATGATTAAAACTAGTAAGAAAAATTCCAGCTATTAGACTCAACAAATTTTGCCCATAAGTGTGCTCAATGTCCTGTATATTACACCTGGCAAATATTAAATATGACTGAATAAAAAAAGAGTACAAGAGTGTCAGTATAGACTTAGATGAGGGTCCTGGAAAGGAGCAAGAAGGTCAATATCTGTAGTGTGTCTGAATACCTGTATCGTGTGGGGGATCTGAGGTCTATAATTCAGTCTGGTCTGGTCAATAACTGGGGCCGATTCCTGGTTGAAATCCGAATGAGAATATTCAGGAAATGTTATGCTCCATGGTATTAAAAATCCCAACTTCATTGTGAATTACAGCTGGAATTTTTAAGACAATGAAGCTAAAGATTTCCCGAATTTTCTCATTTGGATTTCTATCGGTAATTCCAAGTTATTGACCAGAAATAAATGACAAAAAGGCCGGGAGGATGGCGCCTCATGTAAGCCTATTATATTTGAGGTGTAGACAAAAAGAGACAAAAGTGTAGATGGACTCTGACTTTTTAGCCCCTTGGGCTTTGTGCATATCACCCTGCTGTAGGGTGTCCGATGATGGCTGCTGGTCAAAGGATCCAGGGAACAGGGATCTCCCAATGACGGGGCTCGTAGAGACATGCAGTACAATGAGGGGGGACTCTTTTTTTCCTCATTGTACTGCAGTTATTGAACAGACCCGACTTCACTGAGAGCTCCTGCACCGCAGAACATCTCTACCTCAGAGAACTGATGCAATAGAGATTTTTGGTTCCATTCTTGACTTCTTTGGTTTTCTTTCAAGACAAATGTGGAACTAATGGTTTCTGCTCAATTTCCTAATATCTTGGAACCTTCTCTTCTAGTGTAGTTCGGACACCTGAGATGCTTGTAAATGTGTCCATATAAAGTGTTTTTTATATCCTTATTCTTTAGACTGTATATTATTGGGTTAATGAGAGGGGTAAATACAGTATACAGCAGAGATAGACTTTTACTGGTGGTCGAGGATTTTCCCCTTGTTGGAACAATGTAAACCCCAAACAAAGTTCCATAGAATATGGAGACCACAATGAGGTGGGAGCTACAGGTGGAGAAGGCTTTCTGTCTACCGGTACTGGATGGGATCCTCAAGATGGTGACAATAATTTTGGTATATGAGAATATGATTACTGTAATGGGCAATAAAATCATTGGAATACTTAGTAAAGATTCTTCCAGCTGGACGTGGTAGGTATCAGAACAGGAAAGTTTTAATAGAGGCAAAAAGTCACAGAACACATGGTCAATAATGTTCTGTCCACAAAAGTTGAGCTTGAAGATAGGTATGATGAGAAACAACGAAGTGTTAAAAGCCATCAACCAAGAGATGGTGGACAATATCACACAGTATGCACTTGTCATAATCGATGAATAACGGAGGGGATTACAGATGGCCACATATCTGTCATAGGACATCACAGCCAGGAGAAGACACTCTGATCCTTCTGACACAGCAAAGAAATAAAACTGAATCATACAACCAAAAAAAGTAATGGCTCCTCTGTTATATAGTAAAATATGAAGTATGTTGGGGACAATATCTGTGGATAAGAAGATGTCACTGATGGAGAGTTGTGAGATGAAGAAGTACATTGGGGTGTGGAGGATCTTGCTGGTGGACACCAGGGTGATGATCAGGAGATTCATGAACATTGTAAACCAGTAAATCACAATGAGCAGAGAGAACATTAGAATTCTTATATTCTGACT
Organism: Dendropsophus ebraccatus; assembly: GCF_027789765.1. Classification (NCBI taxonomy): domain Eukaryota; kingdom Metazoa; phylum Chordata; class Amphibia; order Anura; family Hylidae; genus Dendropsophus; species Dendropsophus ebraccatus. The sequence continues at coordinate 227,914,131 of NC_091454.1, forward strand.
GACCTGAAATCCTAAGAGGATGAACTCTGTGACAGCCGTCATATTGGTCTTCACCAGGGGTGTACTTACTATAGAGGAGGCCCATGTGGCTGCTATGGGGGGCCCGGAGGTAGAGGGTCCAGTCCAGGCTGATATTGCCCTCATTGTAGTGGATGGGGAAAAGCTGCACAGGGATGAGGTCTTCACAAGCTCTAGAATGTCAGAAAGAAAATGATAAATAGACAAAGAAAATAATATGGCAGCATCTTCTGTAACCTTCTGTAATAGATGGTATTTTTGCAGCAGATGACACTGACCATTAGTGATGAGCGAATACTGTGCGATAGAATAGATATTCGATCGAATAGTGAGATATTCGAATATTCAATATTCGTACGAATATCCTGCGAATATTCGATAAATATTCGATATGCGTTCAAATCCCCCAGCATCCGGTTTTACCCTCCAAATGGTCAAATAGATGTTTTTCACTAATCGAATACTTGTTCCCATAGACTTTAATGGGATCGAATATTCAAATATCTCACTATTCGCTCATCACTACTGACCATATTTTAATATTTCATCTTTCCTATAAGGACTTTACTGGTTTTAAACCTTTACTTAGTCTTTTTGACAGATGATTTAACCAATCTTCCCCAACCTTGATCTACCAACATCCACAGCTCTCCTGGGTGAAGTTCATCCTGTAAATAAGGAGAGAGTATGTTGCAGCAATAATAAAGCGTTGTAACAGACCGTTTCCTACATATCTCTCCTGAGGTTGAAGGGGGACTGTACCTGGGTGTTGGTGATATTGATGGATCTTCTTGTTTTCCCCTGGGGCCAATTCCCTCATACTGTTGTCTGGGTTTTTCACAGGGACACCCTTGGTTTTGGTGAGGTGCAAAGGCAATGAGCCAACAGGCAGACTAGGCATTCTTGTTCAATAGTGACTTTACTGGATTGAACAACCAGGTGAAGCTAATCCCTTGAGGTTACAAAAAGTTTTTGAATAATCCTCAGTGGGCAACTCAGCTACTTGCTGCTTTTCCAACCACTGGTGAAAATTCTTTGAAGTGTAGGATTTCTTGAGAAGAAAAGTTGATCAGTCCCTTTAGATGTGGATGGGCGAATCCCCCTGTGCTGAACAGGACATAACTCTGGAGAAGGCTTAAGGCTTAATGAACTGAAGTATCTGGTAGGGGACACCTGGCCAAGGGCCAGGCTCTGAGGTAACTCTCTATCTAGCTCAGCAGTACTGGTCCTGCTCAGAATAAGCTCACTAGACTACTCCTCTCTGAACAGACTAGACCAGACAAGATATATGGGATAAATCTGTGCTACTTTTCCATTGGTGGAGGAATACCTGAGGTAGTATGATGTCCCATTGGTTAGACCATTCTGAAACTCAACAGAGATAGCCTAAGACATAGATAACACGCTGGCAATTACTCCTTGAGCTAACAAACTAACCACAAATAATTCATGAGCATTAAGCCCTTTTCACTGCAATGTGCTGGCATAGAAAACTAATAATAGCCAAAAGTGAACAGAGCAGTCTGCAAAGGTTTACAATAAAATACAACTGCAATAGTACTAAGGGGTACGAGGAATCTTTTAGACAACTAGATTTACATTTCCAGGGAAATACATAGTGTTTGAAAAGAGCGCCCCTTTAACAGCGACTTCCCTTTAAGAGAAACTTTAACCCTTGATACCCTCCCTTTAAGAGCGACTTTAGTACAGTCCCTTTAAGAGCAACTTTGGTACAGTCTCTTCCAGAGCAAGTTTGGTACAGTCCCTTAAGGAGCGACTTTTGTGGAACGCTTTGAGTGACCTATATACTGTCCCTTTAAGACCAGCTTAAGTACTGTCCCTTTAAAAGAGACTTAGGTACCATCCTTTGAAAACCATCTTAAGTACTGACCCTTCAAGAGCGACTTGCGTACCGTACCTTTAAGAGTGACTTGAGTATGTCCCTTTAAGAGCAGCTTGGGTACCATCCCTTTAAGAGCAACTTATGTAATGCCCCTTTAAGAGCGACTTGGGTACCGTCCCTTTAAGAGCAACTTGGGTACTGCCCCTTTAAGAGCAACTTGGGTAACGTCCCTTTAAGAGTGACTTGGGTAACGTCCCATAAGAGAGACTTGAGTACCGTCCCTTTAAGAGCAACTTGGGTAATGTCCCTTAAGAGGGGCTTAGGTACTTTCCCTTTAAGAGCGGCTTGGGTATTGTCTCTTTAAAAGTGATTTATATAATGCCCCTTTAAGAGCGACTTGGGTACTGTCCCTTTAAGAGCGCCTTGGGTACCATCTCTTTAAGAGTGGCTTGGGTATCGCCCCTTTAAATGTGATTTATGTAATGCCCCTTTAAGAGCAACTTGTGTATTGCCCCTTTAAGAGCAATTTGGGGGGGGGGGGGGCGTGGTTTGCCGCTGAAGGGAGCAGTCGCACACCGCCGGAGCTCCTGCACATCGGACAAACAAGCAGCGATATTACAGCGAACCTAGACTTAATCTACATCTTGGGGGACACCCTATCCCCCCGGCTTTCCCCAGCAACAATGACCACCTCGAGGAGAGCTTCCGCGACCGCCAAACGGAGGATTCTCTCTTCTTTGCCGTCGGCCAGAATACAGCAAGATGGCGCTGTCACTTATATGAACAAACAACGGGACCGACTCTTCTCGAATGATGGGGCAGCGCGGCAAGCTCTTTTCCGACACCCGACGCATCAGCTTGCCAACAGAGGCACTTATCGGGTGAGCAATTAACCCCTTCTCATCCGAAGAAGAGGAATTGGAAACGGAGGGGTGCTGGTAATAACGCTACCCAGACAGACTTAGGTTTGACAACGCATCAGCATCATCATCAGCAGCGGCAGCAATATTCTTTATCACCATATGCCGCCCCCTTCCCAATGCCTCCTTTTTCACCGCTTGGAGATGACAGCCGTCAGCAATCATTATCTGACTTATGCTTGCCAGCACTCTTTTCAGATGATCTGAACGCATCTCCCTGCCCTACACTAGCTTCCTCACCCGATGTTAACCCTCAGGAAGCCAGACAGAGCACTGTAATGCCTACATTGCCCCTAACACGAGGGTCACCTGCATCAGCAATACATGATCCTCTGGTCGACATGCTTTGTCAGTCGGACCCCTCTATTATGCCTTCATTGAGAAAGATGCTGTTAGCCCTTCGGAATTCTAGACCAAAGCTATTTTAGCAATTTCGGACTCCGTACAATTAGCCACAGAAAGGATTAAATGCCTGGAAGACACATTATCCTCCGTTATAACTGAATATAACTCATTGCTGATATCTCACCACCTGCTGGAATCTGAATTATCTACTCTTAAACAGACTTTAGCCACAGTGGACAATCGTACCAGAGATCAAAATCTCAAACTGAGAGGCGTCCCTGAATCAATTCCATCCTCTGAACTGTCTGATTTCACTAGGGGATTTATTGAGCATATGGTACCATCTTTCAAAAAGGACGAGATCAGGGGCGTAGCTAGGATTCATAGGGCCCCATAGCAAAAAACTGTATGGGGCCCCATAAATCCTGTACGCCCCCCCCCCCCCCTCGCCAAAGACAGACAATGACGCACATATACACACACAGAGGCACCAATAACATATATACAGATACGCCACTGACATACACACATATATACGCTGTAATGTGATTACACTAGTGCTGATGTATACACCATGAATAGACTGTATACAGGGAAATCATCTGATTGTAATAAGAAATACTCAACCAGAAAGAAAAGAAAATGCAGCAGATATTAATGGTGGGTTCTTTTATTAGAGACCAGCATTAATAGAAGCTGCTGCAGAACATCTTTGGGAGCAAACACACATATACACCAGTGTTACAGACATTGCTGACATACACACACATATAGCCACAGATACATACACACACTGACATATAAATATATACACAGATACATATGTACACTCACTGACATATACATATACCCAAAGATACATATATATATACACTCACTGACATATACATATACCCACAGATACATAAATACACTCACTGACACACATACACAGCACTTACAGCTCCCAGGCTTCCCCCTCCTCCTCCTGTAGTCCAGGCTGATCTTCACATAGAGGTATTGAGGACCTTTGGGTCATGTGACCCAAAGGTCCTTAATCCCCCTCCTGTGCCGTCTGGCAGGTCCTGCTCCTCTGTTCAGCCCGCTCACCCGGCACTACAGTGAGAGGGCTGAACAGTGCAGTGGGGGTCCCTCTTCCTCTCTGGACCCCTGGGGAGCGGGGTACCTACCATGAAGGCAGGGCAGGCTTCCTCGGGCCCCCTTCATGCAGGGGCCCCATAGCAGTCGCCTTCCCTGCCTTCATAGTAGCTACGCCACTGGACGAGATACTTATTGACTGGGCGCACCGTGTTCCTAAGCCTGATTATATTTCCCCGGAGGCTCCGAGGGATGTTATTTTAAGAATACGCCATCTTCATGTTAAGAATCAATTTCTAGCAGTCACTAGAAAACAGACTGCAACATCTCATAGGTATGCTCACATCTTGGTCTTCCCAGATCTCTCTGCCCTCACCTTGGCCGCACGGAGGCAGTTTTCCCCAGTTACCGCTCCCTTGAGACAACATGGGATACCATATAGATGGGGGAAATCTAGAGCGGCTTGGCTACCGTCCCTACTACACAGCTGCCTCAGCTCTGCTACTTTACTGACTGAACTCTGCTACTTATAATGGTAAAGATCATTGCTCAGTTACCATGACAATCTTACTCATGTCAGTGAGACAAAATGGTTAAGGACCTTCCATCTTCTACATCTTCTAATGGCCAATAGTGGACATGTGACTGTCGATGTTATGAGGCAGTGACTGACAAGACCTTAGAATTCCTATTGGCTGCTATATCTCAGCTATTTGCATATGTGCTGTGATTGGTTGTTAGCGGTTAGAGTGTGGCCATTATTTCCAATGGGCCATTATTTTCTATGGGAAATTCTTTAAATGTAAATTTCTTAAAAACGACAAATCCGATCAAAACGAAAAATAGATAGCACACCACACACCGCCGAGGGCTTTGAAACGCAGTTTGAACGGAGTCTGTGCGCAAAGTGGTTCGGGCTGTATTACGCACAGAAAAATGGCTGGAAGAAGAAGAAGAAGAAGAAGAAGAAGAAGAAGAATACAGATTACAATATAGGGATTTTCCAAGCACTATAATAAAGTCCCAGTCCAGGCTAACACGTTTCTAATTACACACTAGTCATGGTTCATGGAGTGTAACCAGAAAACGTTGGCCTAGACTGGGACTTTTGTTGTGATTCACACGCTGGTTTTATAAACTTCAATAAACTACACTGGAAATTTCACCAGCGCTGATCCTGTCTTTGATCTTTACTACACAAACCTTATAGAGGTGTCCAGGGAGCGGTGAGCAGGCTACATTCTTCTATTGCTTGCCTATCTTTTAGAGAACACCTTTGGTTCCGGCTAGAAGAACATAAATTACAGATGTCAGATGTGGCACCCTGGTTCTGGGACACTACATATACAGATGTGTGCATTATGTGAGAGCCTGGATAGTATTTAGGATTTTTACGAGCAAGAAAAGTTGCAAAATCTGGAAATTTTAAACAGTATAGACAGACACGAGAATAAATAAATATATAAATATATATAGTAAATTATACATGAACAGGCTAGGTTCACACAACGTCAAATGACAGCCGCTAAAAAATGGCCATTTTTGCCGCGATTTAACTGACTGCAATGGCAATGCATTGAAGTCACTGGGAGGACAGACGTCCAGTGCACACAACGCATTGAAAAACGGCCGGTTTTGCCGGCATTGTGTGCACTGGACGTCCGTCCTCCCGTTGACTTCATTGCATCACCATTGCAGTCAGTTAAATCGCGGAAAAAACAACCATTTTTTTAATGGCTGTCATTTGACGTTGTGTGAACCTAGCCTCAACCTAATTAAAATACTGCAGACACTAAAAGCACTATTATACAACTAATAAAGAACTTCCATATAACACTCACACCTGGTAGATCCTACAGATGAGGATGTGTCTGGTGGCGGCTCAGTGCTTCCCTCTCAGAATCTCCGGCCTGTTCAGCCTCCTGATCCCCATAATACAGAAGAAGCTTCCAGTGTTCCGGGGCTGTTAGATGTAAGAACCTGCAGAGTATCAGACCCATGAAGGTGCCCTATACTGCTATAGAGCCAGAAGAGGCCATATTTATATCCTGTACATACTGAGAAGCTTCATCCTAATCATCTCTGGGGAGATTTCTGGGCCCTTGTCTCCTGTGTAGATATTACCCATCTATTCCCAGCCTGGAAGCTCTATGGGACAATCTTCTCTATAGAGATGAGCAGCACTTAGGGACAATCATGTCACTTCTCACAAAGTTCTCTGGAAAACGGCAACTTTCGGAAACTATTCCAGTAGGTTTGGAGCTCCTTGTGTGAACAGTGAGGAGTTCAGGATGTGGTTCATTCTTGGTCCTGCCATGTGACCTGATAGGTTCTGTAATAATGCCTTATTACAGACTACTGGTGCGTTTACACAAAGAGATTTATCTGACAGATTTTTGAAGCAAAAGCCATGAAGAGACTATAAACAGAGAACAGGTCATAAAGGAATGACTGAGATTTCTTCTATTTTAAAATCCATTCCTGGCTTTGGCTTCAAAAGTCTGTCAGAAATATCTGTGGTGGCTGTAGTATAGCCTGGTCATGGACGACCGGTCACTTACCAGATGGTGATGTGTGACGTCACTAATGTAGTGGTTACTTGGGATATAGCTCAGCCAGATGGTAGATTATCATGCCGCCAGTTTCAGTTGGGCACACAAGTATGGAGGCACACCTGCTTTTAGTTTAGGGGGCTGGCTATGTCCTTTCCCCTGTGGTCGGTGACCAACCGGGCTGTGAGGGGGTCCCTTGGGTACTTATCACGGTGGTCTCGAGTGGAGCTGTGACCCACCCGGACTATCTGTACCCCCAACCACAGTCCTGTTGTCATAAATAAAATCTTCTTCACTGTGAGAATACTTTGTACAATAGCTGATCATAGACAGTAGACGTGACAGAACAGAATCTGTGCTAAGAGCCTTTGGAGTAGAAGAGCTGAGCTGACTTGGTTGTGTGCTGAGAAGTAGAGTGAGCTGAGAACAGTAGAGAGGAGTCTGTGCTGAGAGTTCAGAGTAGTGGAGAGGAGTTTGTTCCGAGAGTCCCAACCAAGGGTAGAAGTGTGCTCTGCCAGAACTTTAGAAGAAGAAGTAGAATACTGAAAAATACTTGAAAGTATTTTCGACCTTTGTTTCGACCTTTGCTGTCGTTATACCACCTGTTGCTCTACAGTGTTGGGTGACCCATCCTATTAGGATGACAAAAGCCCCAGACCTTGTTACCTGAGTTGATCAAGGTGGCCATATTTACCTGGTTACACCTGCGCTCTGAGACAGAGTATTTAGGCTTATAGCAACTTTGCTCTATCCAGATCAGTTCCTCTTGCTTCAGGATACTGTCCTGCCATTTTAAAAGTGTTTGCGGCATGGGTTGGTTGTTCTCTGGCTTGTTTTTTTTGTTTTTTTGTTTTTTTTTACAAGGAAGAAGAGATTTTTTTTTTTTTTCGCGTTTGAAGATGAACAAGATAGGATTTTTTTTTTTTTCTTTTAAGCACGCTCTCCGCATATGCGGCGTGCTAGCTGGATGTCTTTTGGCATAATTGTGACACGTTTGGCGTGGATAGCGCACAAGTTAGTGTCTTCAAACAGTCCGACCAGGTAGGCCTTTCTTGCCTCCTGCAAAGCACCAATGGCAGCGCTCTGGAAGCGCAAGTCTGTTTTGAAGTCCTGAGCAATTTCACGAACCAAACGCTGGAACGGGAGTTTGCGAATCAGCAACTCAGTGGACTTCTGGTAACGTCTGATCTCACGAAGAGCCTCAGTACCCGGCCTGTAACGATGTGGTTTCTTCACCCCTCCAGTAGAGGGCGCGCTCTTCCTTGCTGCCTTGGTCGCCAGCTGCTTCCTAGGGGATTTTCCACCAGTGGATTTATGGGCTGTCTGCTTGGTACGAGCCATGATGGAGACAAGAGAGGAGTTCTAGACCTTCCCCGCTAGCTGAGAGCACAGGCTGCTGGCTTTCTCTGGCTTGTTCTCTCCTGAGTGGCTTAGCACTGCATACTAGGAATAGGTGTAGTTTTTGAAGAAAAAGTCTCTGTGTCTCCTATGTGCATCTATCCTCTACCACACACTAGACTAGACTACACTGGACTGACTGGAGGGAGGACCTGGCAAAGCCAGGGCCCAGCTGGACCACAGCAGGGATTGTCTTGTCTTGCGTCCTCTCTTCACCAAGACCTGGGTAAGGCTCACTAAGTGTTGGCATGCACTTCCTCCCCTCATGTGACAACTTCTTACAGGAGGTGTTATGTCCCCTGTGAGTGGTGGAGAAGAAAGTGTAAAGAGAAAAGGAGAATAGGGAGAAATGAAGAAGAGAAGAGGGCTCTCATTGGTGCGCAGATTATAACAAACAATAACCCTTTGTTCACTACAGCTGTGCAATATACAAGTGCATATACAGATGATATTTGTAGATATAATGTCGACACTCCGTCACGTGGTGCCCTTGGAAACTATCACAGAGTAAGCAAAAAAGGTCCCGGCACTTCACCACAGCTTACTTGATAATGTTGTGTTTATTTACACAACATAGTACACACATACAGCAGGGCAGGACGCGTTTCGGCAAAATCGCCTTTATCAACTGGCAGTCGTGTGAATAAACGCACAATTGCAAGTAAGCTGTGGTGAAGTGCCTGGACCTTTTTTGCTTACTCCATATACAGATAATAGTGACATTTTGTGGTAAAACTTAGGAACTACCTCATTACCATGTTTACTGGAAGTACTAACTTTTGCAAGGGGTGTAAAAACTAATAACACCCAAGGTGGGACACCACAGATCTCTCTGTGTAAAGGCACTCTTAACCTCTAGACGACCCTGGATGAACAGTTACCTCATGGATGTCTGTCACCTTACGTCATGGGTCTCTAAGGTGCTATGAAGCGTACTCCGGAGCGGAGCGCACTTTAAAACAGATGAAGGCCGGTTGCAATCGGTAGCTGGGACCTTACTGTTAATGCCAGGTTGCACTGCAGCCTGTCATTAACCCCTTAAACTGACACTGTAACCCCACTTTTTTGAATTATGACTTCTCTATACAGGTGTAAAGGGTAAATTTTGCAGGTTTTATATCTTATTTTATATCATATGTCACGGTGCTTGTTCCAGTAAAAAGTGATCTTTTATCATCTGCGGACTGTGCTACCTGGGTAGGGCTTTATGACCGTAACACCCACAACGTTGGTCCCCATGACGTAATTGGTGCATAGGCCCCACCACCTCAGCGGCCTTTGGAACAGGCCAGCCTAAAGGTCTAGGCCCCACCCCCTCTCGGACTGACCTATAGAATAATGGTATCATGTTGCTTTACGTACACACTAGAACCCCCCAAAAGTTACCATATTGCATTCTTTTTTATGATATTACCAATTTATATTTTCATAAATAATATTTTGGGGCTTCCGTCATACATGTTATGGTAGAATGAAGTAAACCTAGTCCTAAAAAAACAAGCCCTTACATGGCCCTGTAAATAGAAATATGAAAGTGCTAGAGCTCTTAGGAGGGGAGGAGGAAAAAAACGAAAAAGCAAAAATGAAAATTGGCGCGATCCATTGGGTCATTTTGGGCTTGGTCCTCAAAGGGTTAATCCCTATTATTATTATTATTATTATTATTATTATTATTTATAAAGCACCTCTGATTCCAGAGCACTGCAAACATGATAAGCGGTTAACATACAGAATGTAACATTTAGTCAAGAAAACAACATATAAAAAGTTGTAACAACTGAAGTCATGGATCCACTGGATTGCCACTAACAATGGTGTAAGCCAAACCAAGGACCGGGGTCTTCACCAGAGCCTACCGTCAGGCAGGATGGGCTTTCTGCAGCAGTTCTACCCCTGGTTTGGCTAGCCAGGTGATAGCTGGACTTTTATAGGGACAGGATGCCGGCTCTTGTTCTCCGTGTTCCGTTGTGCACGAGAGGAGCGACACAATGAAGAGCTGAGGTAATTGTGGAGGTATAAAAGTGGGTTCCCCCTTTAATACAGACCTTAGACCAGACCCCCATTTATACAGACCCCCAACAAGCACTCACAGACCACTACCCTATCTTTCTACAGGCCACAGACCAGACATCATACTATCTATATCTGTGTGTTTATCTAAACCTACGTAAGGACTTGCAGCTTGGATTTGTCCTGAAAATCTGCCAGAAATGTATAAAATATTATAATATGAGAATGATCTTTTTAGATATGAGCTTCAGAATCCTACAATTTTGTTATGGAGGCCACAGGACCCCACAAAGAGCCCCTGCAGAACATCTCTTCCCCAGAGATCTGGTGCACACATGCTCTTTTTGCCATTGTTAGCTTCTGCTGTGTTCTTTTGGGGCTGAATGTTTTTGGTTTCTCATGATAGTTGGAGAATTCTTCAAGTAAACAATGTATGTATGGGAGCGTATAAGTCCTTAAAGTAGAAAAACCCAGACAAGTGTATTATTCTCTCCACAAAACTCATATTAGTCCAGAAAATTAACTGTATTCAAAATTTTGAGTCTCTTATTAGGATTTTTAAAAAAAAAAAAACCTGTACATATATTGCAGGTAATTTTTGCCGCACTTTTTTTTACACTCCCCCACCTCTCTCCTATATCTCTTTGAAATGTGCTCACCTGTAGCAGAAATCTCTTTTGTGCAACTCATAATTTATAAGGGCAAACTATTATAATTTGGGCTTCCTGTACTTGTGAAGTCAAACTGACTTTTGAAAGAAATCGTTGTAAAAAATTTTAGAAAAAGAAAAAAAAAAGAAAAAAAGAAAAAAGTTGATTCTTGGCCAGATTGAAGCAAAATAAATAAATAAGAAATCAAATTTATTCAAAAGCTGTGTTGGTAAAATCTAAAGATCAAGGTTTAGGAAATGGGCCCTCAAGTTTGAGGAAAAAAAAGTCAAAAAGGTCTTTCTTTCCTTTAAAAAAAAAAAAAAAAGCAAAACGTATACACTATTGCTGATATTGTTGGAATCATATTGACCCATTGAATAACTTAGCAGGTAATTTTTGCTTAATAAAGTGTGCCCTTTAAAAAAAAAAAAAATCTGTCCACAAATAATATTTTTCTGGTCTTTCTAATCAGTCAAAAGTACAACTTGTCCCCCCAAAACACGAGGCCTCAGACTAGTAGACTAATTTTAAAATGGAAAAATAAAAATGTTAGAGTAGATATTAGTAAAGTTTTCATAATTGGTCTCTGGTCCCCCACAGCCAAAATCACGCTCAGCTAATCACTGAATGAGGGACAGCGCTGCGGCCAGTGATTGGCTAAGCGGGCTGTCAGTCTTGAGACTTAGTCAGTCAGTGATTGGCTGAGGGGGGTATCTCTCCAGAGATGAGAGTGACAGCACGCTCAGCCAATCATTGACTGAGTGGGACAGGGCTGCAGCCAGTGATTGGCTGAGCAGGCTGTCACTCTTGTCTGGAGAGATACCCCACTCCCCAATCTTATTCAGTAATTGTCTGAGCAGGCTGAAGCCCTATAGAGACACCGGTGACACAGAGTAGGACACCTGGGGAGAGTGTGCCTTCTTTTTGTGTGTGCAGCTGCCATTTTGAACAAATTTGAAAACGAAGGTTGAAAAAATTTGCTTCATTAAGAAAGGGAATTTGGACAGATTTGTTGTGAATGCAGCAACTCTCATCCCTTATGTGTTTGAAGGTGAGAAGAGAAAAATGTAAAATAAAATAAACATTTTTAAAATTCAGAGGTCTGGAAAGAGTTAATCATGTGTAATGTTTCTGCCAATGTAAAAATCTCAATTTAATCTTTCCTTTTACACAATAAGGCTATGTTCACACTGCGTATGTTTCCGTCAGTAGTGCAAACCGCAAATATACGCACGTAGTTTTGAGGTTGATGCGTTCGCTTGAAAGTATACAATATACGCCCGCACAATGCACACTACGTATGAGCTTACGGCCGGATCGTATATGGCGATGTGAAAAATGAACAAGACCATTGTTTGAGGACGGAAATGTTGAAACTCACGGCCGTGGATTTCCATGCGGTCCCGTACGCAGTACTTATTCCAGCCAAATTGAACTTGATTTTTCGATCCAAAAGGTTCTGTGTGGTTTATTGGGCTGGACGAAGATTTCCAAGTAAATGACCTGTTTCAGATCGCTTCGAAACAAGCTACGGAAGCATAACTGTACTACGGGCGTATGTTCGCGGTTTGTACGCATCCGGCCGCATGTCGATTATTCCCACGCTCGAAGTTTCAGCCGCACATGTACGGAGGCGTACGAACTACGGCCGGAATCGTACACAGTGTGAACATAGCCTAAAAGAATAAAGAGAAAGAAGTTGTGGTGTAGGCTCAGTCTTAGTACATCTGGCTACTGACTTTTTCTAGGTCTAGCTAATCATGTTTTTTTTATTTAATTTTTTTGAAGAGAGAATATTTTATGAAAATCCTTATTGCAAGCAGAAAATAGAGGCCCTTTTACTGTATATTCTCAACAGAAAACACTTAAAGTGTCACTGTCGTAAATTTTTTTTTTGCAGAAATCAATAGTCCAGGCGATTTTAAGAAACTTTGTAATTGGGTTTATTATCCGAAAAATGCATTTTTATCATGAAAAAGCAGTTTGAAGCGCTCCCCCCTGTCTTCATTGTTCTCCTATGGAGAGAGCTAAAGAAAAGACCAAAACAGGACAACAAAGAGTTAATCTACAAATCCCTCACCTGTTATCTCCTGGGGCAGTCACCACTGACCTCTCTGAGCTCAGATCACAGCTGTCACCCAGCTCAGTGCCTGTAATCCTCTGTTATCTGCTTTCTGCTGCCTGCTAACTCCCTCCTTCCTCCTCCCCCCTCCCCTCTCCCTAGAACAGACAGGGGACGACTCCTGCAACAAGTCACAATTTTCAGATTTTTCAGAGTGGATGAAAAAGAGGAAGGAGGGGGGGGGACCTGGGAAAAGGCTTTTTACATGCAGATAATGGCAGATTTGGCTAATAAACCCAATTACAAAGTTTCTTAAAATCGCCTGGACTATTGATTTCTGCAAAAAAAAAAAAAAAAATACGACAGTGACTCTTTAAGGACCAATGAAGGATTAATAATCCTGATATTTACTATAGGACACATTTCATGAGGATTGATACATCTTACTCCAGTGAGTATATGGAAAGAAAACATGAACCCCAATTTATTCAACAAATTGTGGACTTCACTGCCATTTTTTTTGTTTGTTTGTTTTTATTTCTGTATTTTTGTTCATTTAAAGTTCTGGTAATGAGAGCATGAAGCTTGTGGCACTATTACTAGTCATGTACAGAGTGATGTAAGGGAAGCCAGGACCTGGATGGAGTACAGGTACAGACAGACAGTGTGACCCCAATGCTAGACCTGCTTTGCCTACTTGCCAGCCCGACCCTAGTCGATCAGGGACAACTTAGTGGCACTACCTACAGTACACTGGGTAAGTGAGACACACAATGAGACAAGACAGACAAACACAATAAAGAATAGTCAAGCAGATACAGGTCAAACTGTAGATAGCAGGGCAGTACAAGAACAGTAGGCGGTCAGAAGGATGGGCAAAGAGAATAGAATAGCAAGCAATCCAATCTGATCTCAAGCTACAAGTTTCCATCACACCAAAGGTGTACGAGCAAAGTGGACCTCCTATGAGATGCTAGAGTCCTGTTCCAGGGCGTGATTGGACCAACCCTCTGACATCCAGACCACACAGAACACAGACTGGCAGGAAAGTAAGATAAGTCTAAACCATCTGCAGCTCGGCTAACGCTAGCAGAAGAACCAAGATGGGTGTGGTAAAACCTGTCAATCATCATACAGCAAGTGCTGTAGTAAGACTACACATTGAATCATGGCCAAAAGCTCCATTTCAGAGGTACTTTATACACTGAGGTCTCTACAAGCATGAACATTTCAAATATATTTACTCTTGTTGGTCACATTGGTCGGGACATTCCATACTGTATACTTAATCTCACTGCTACCAGGCTAAACGGCCAAGTATCTCCCGCCTTATCCATCCTGTTCTATATTGCTTCTGCTACCAATAATGCTAGCCCTCCACGGCCGCACACCTCCAGCATTCTCGTGTTCCTATGTTCATACTATACTGCGTCTGCTGGGAATCCAACCCTGGCTGCACGAGGGTAATTCTGATAAATGAAACTTTTTGTGTGACCACAATTTAGCCATTACGTATCCTGATGCCACCACGTCTGTATATGCACTGTAACATGTCTAGTTTAAAATAAAAAGGCAATGCAAGGATCCTCCTTTTTTTTAAAGATAGACAACTCACATTGTTGACGTGTTGCTATCACCTTTTCTTTACTGAAGATGGTTTAGTGTTGTTGGAACAAAATGGGGTTAAATAAAGTCATAGGGGACCTCAGAGCATCTTTTTTGGGGGGAAGGGGAGAGATTTGGGTTCAAAACTTTAAAACTCTTGGACAGTTTGGTCAATTTTTTAACAAAACTAATTTCCAAATGTTCACTCATCTCCACTTTAGTACCATAAATGCCTATAAAGGTGTCCATGGAAAGCCTTCTTAATATCCTTATTCTTTAGACTGTATATAATGGGGTTGATGAGAGGGGTAAATACAGTATATAGCAGGGAGAGGATCTTACTCATGGTCGAGGATTGTCCCCTTGTTGGCAAAACATAAACCCCAAAGAGAGTCCAGTAGAATATGGAGACCACAATGAGGTGGGAGCTACAGGTGGAGAAGGCTTTCTGTCTACCAGTACTGGATGGGATCCTTAGGATGATGACAATAATTCTGGTATATGAAAATATGATAATTGTTATAGGGAATAAAATTATTGGAAGGCTAAGAAAATAAATTTCTATCTGAACATAATAGAGATCAGAACAGGAAAGTTCTAGTAAATAAACAGTATCACAGAAGAAATGGTTAATGATGTTCGGTCCACAAAAGTTCAGCTTTAGTACTGTAAAGATGAGAAATAATATAATGCAGAAAGCCGCCAACCAAGAGATGATGGACAATATCACACAATATGTACTTGTCATGATGGAGGAGTACCGGAGGGGATTACAGATGGCCACATATCTGTCATAGGACATCACAGCCAGGAGAAGACACTCAGAAGCTTCTGAAATACCAAAGAAATAAATTTGAGTCATACAACCAATAAAAGTAATGGCTCCTCTATAATATTGCAGAATATGGAGCATGTTGGGGACAATATCTGCAGATAAGAAGATGTCACTGATGGAGAGTTGTGAGATGAAGAAGTACATTGGGGTGTGGAGGATCTTGCTGGTGGACACCAGGGTGATGATCAGGAGATTCATGAATATTGTAAACCAGTAAATCACAATGAGCAGAGAGAACATTAGAATTCTTATATTCCGACTGACCTGAAATCCTAAGAGGATGAACTCTGTGACAGCCGTCATATTGGTCTTCTCTGGGGGTGTACGTACTATAGAGGAGGCCCATGTGGCTTCTATGGGGGTCCGGGAGGTAGAGGGTCCAGTCCAGGCTGATCTTGTCCTCATTGTAGTTGATGGGGAGAAGCTGCACAGGGATGAGGTCCATCAGGTAGAATGTCGGCAAGAAATGTACCACGAAAATAGTATGGAGGCACCAGGACCTTCTGTAATGGATGTTATTATGGTATTTGGAAGCAGATAATACTGGGGAAAGAAAAAAAAGTAAATAAATAAAAGCAACAGTTTCCATTGGTCTTCTATGTACATCTTGAAGAATAACACTTATGTAAACAAACAGAGAAAAGGGAAGGAGGGGTGGGAAGTCAGAATGAGGGAACAAAGGCATACCTCCCAACTGTCCCGGATCTGGCGGGACAGTCCTGATTTTGGGGACATGTGTCCCGCTAGCCTTACTCCCCGCATCCCAGTGACAATGGCAGTGCAGGAGACATCAGCTTCCTGCTCTGCCAAAACTCTTGCGGCCAAAGGCGTCATTCTGCCTCCGGCCACAAGAGGCCGCTCTCTCTACCCTGTAGCTCCAGCACATGAGTGACATCATTCAGAGCAGGGAGAGGAGACGCTGGAGGACAGAGGAGCCCAGCTGAAGAGGTAAGTATATTTTTTTGTTTTTTACTGTACAGGGGGCATTGCCCACATAGGAGAGACGAGTACTGCCTACCTGAGGGGGGGCTTACTACCAGGGGAAAATAGCTACCTCAGGGGGGGGGGCTTACTACCAGCAGGCAATGGCATCTGCATACTGCTCCACAATTACAACCCCCAGCATGTCCTGACAGCTGCATACTGCTCCACAACTACAACCCCCAGCATGTCCTGACAGCTGTATACTACTCCACAGCTACTACCCCCATCATGTCCTGACAGCTGCATACTGCTCCACAACTACAACCCCCAGCATGTCCTGACAGCTGCATACTGCTCCACAACTACAACCCCCAGCATGTCCTGACAGCTGTATACTACTCCACAGCTACTACCCCCAGCATGTCCTGACAGCTGCATACTGCTCCATAACTACAACCCCATCATGTCCTGACCGATGCATACTGCTCCACAACTACAACCCCCAGCATGTCCTGACAGCTGCATACTGCTCCACAACTACAACCCCCAGCATGTCCTGACAGCTGCATACTGCTCCACAACTACAACCCCCAGCATGTCCTGACAGCTGTATACTACTCCACAGCTACTACCCCCAGCATGTCCTGACAGCTGCATACTGCTCCATAACTACAACCCCCAGCATGTCCTGACAGCTGCATACTGCTCAACTACAACCCCCAGTATGTCCTGACAATGTCAGATTCCGCAGCACTTTACCTATCTGTATGTTTTTAGGTATACACTGTATACAGGACTGGATATAGGTTCTCTATACTGATACACTGTATACAGGACTGGATATAGGTTCTCTATACTAATATACACTGTACACAGGACTGGATATAGGTTGTCTATACTGATATACACTGTATACAGGACTGGATATAGGTTCTCTATACTGATATACACTGTATACAGGACAGGATATAGATTCTCTATACTGATACACTGTATACAGGACTGGATATAGGTTCTCCAGGGGGCCTTACTACCAGGGTACAGTTGCTACATGGGGGGTGGGGCCTTACTACCAGGGTACAGTTGCTACATGGGGGGTGGGGCCTTACTAACAGGGTACAGTTGCTACATGGGGGGTGGGGCCTTACTACCAGGACAGGAGGCAATGGCTACGTGATAGGGGGGTTGCTACTACCAGGGGACAGAGAGTTTTAGCTGCTATATGAATCCCAGGTGCTGGGAAAAAGATGGATCCCGTCCTGGGAAACTGGGAGAAGATTCCCAGAACGGGATCCATCTTTCCCAGCACCTGGGAAGGAGCGGCGCGGGGCGGATCGTACATCAAAGTGCCGCAGCCCGATGAGCTGACTAATCGCTTCGCTTTGTCCTTACTGTAGATTCACTCATCTCTAATGATGATGATGATGATGATGACTGATACCACATGACATCAAGTTTCCCCATAATGCTTTGCAGTCAGCCCTTCCTCCATACCCCCCAACTTTTTGGAGGAACACTTATGGGTCACTGACATTTCTATACACTACAATTCCCATCATTTCCTGTCAATCAGTTTAGAATCCACAGGTATACGGTTATATACAGCGGATTTATTAAGATGAAGGAGACTGCTGACAATTTGATGTAATTGTATGTTGTAAATAAAGCTGTTGAAATGAATAGAAAAGTAGGGGATCCCTACCTGGAAATCCTCCAGAGTAAAGACAAGCAGTATGGCGGCATACAAAGTTACCCAGGCTGGGATAATCACCCGAATAGTTCATCAATGGAGAAACTGCACTGACTGTACAAAAGGGGTCAGCTAGTTGTTTAAAAGTAAAATAGCCCACAGTATTGGAGAGGAACTCCAGAAAAAAAATATTTCAAATAAACTGGTGCCAGAAATTTGTAGTTTACTTCTATCAAAAAATCTCCAGTCTTCCAGTACTTATCAGCTGCTGTATGTCCTGCATGAAGTTGTGTATTCTTTCCAGTCTGAGACATAGCTCTCTGCTGCCACCTCTGTCCATGTCAGGAACTGTCCAAAGTAGGTTCTTGACATGGACAGAGAGCACTGTGTCAGACTGGAGAGAATACACCACTTCCTGCAGGACATACAGCAGCTGATAAGTACTGGAAGGCTGGAGGGTTTTTAGTAGAAGTAAATTAAATATCTATATAACTTCCTGACACCAGTTGATTTGAAATAATTTTTTTAGCTTGATATCGTCTATTCTATGGATTTTAGGGGGGGGGGGGGGGGCACCAGCTGGCCAGTGTCAGACTGGGGTACCTGGGAATTTGATTCTTGGGGCCCACCCTACTTACACCAGATATAATAGGCACAAAACCTTTCACATTACTATAGCAACTTTGCACAGAGCTTGTGACCAGCGATGCTAGCTCACTACTAGTAACCTGTCAGTCACTCTATGCGAACAGCATAACGCGCCATTTAAGTTTCTTGAAAGGAGCAGTCCCATGAAACAAACAAATCTCATGTAGGCGGGGGGGGGGGGGTGCAGGAACATAAAAAAGAAAGTATACTTACCCATCCTTGTGCCCCTGAAGCTCTTCCCTAATGATATCCAATAGCCACCGGCCTCCGACAGCTCCTCCAGCTGGAACACCACATAATTGGCTGATGGATCGCCCGCTCAGCCAATCACTGACTGGGGATGGACATTGCTGCAGTCATTGACTGGCTGAGCAGGCAATCCATCAACCAAATATGTGACACACACCTGGTCAAAAAGGACTGAAAATGACTTCCAGCGGCTGTGAGAGAGAGAGCGCTCCAGGGGCACAGGGACTGGTGAGTATAGTTTCTTTACTATCTTCCCGCTCTCCACTCCCTGCCAATCATTTGTTACAAGACTTCTGTCAGTGGTCATTCGTGTTCCAAACTGAGGACACTGTTGGGTCAAGACACATGGTACCGTAAATATATTTGTCTGTGCTTCCATAGCATAAAAATAGTTTTTATTTTCTGGTAGAAAGAGTCAGACAGGGAGGCCCACCTCCTGCCAGGGGCCAACCAAGGGGTAGGACCCACCAGGGAATTCCTCTGTTCCTCTGTGGGCCAGTCCGAGCCTGCGCAAAATACTGGATCTTGGTGCTCCCATACGGAGCTTTTATAATCACAGAAATATAGATTCCTAGATACAAAACATGTAGAACCTTCTATCTCTGTATAATAACATCAGATGACAATTGCTAGAATATGTATCTCTTAGATTTGTATTAAAGTAAAGTGCATCAGACTTCCCGATTCTCGGAAGATTTTTTTTTTTTATCCTATATTATTTTTATTCAATAATAATAATAATAATAATAATAATAATAATAATAATAATATTAATAATAACAATAATCAGACCCACATTACACCTAATTTACTAGTTAAAATATATCTGTATTAAAATCTTAAAATAAAATAATAATGTTAAGTCAGGTCACAGAGTGATGCAGGAGAAACATGGACAGTGTACCCTAAGCTCAGCCCCTCCCACTGTCCCTGCCTACTTGCCGCAATCTGCCCTAAAATGGCAGCTGGCAACTGGGCGGCGTTCCCTGGCCTGCATACGTGAAACAAAAGAAAAGGCAAACAAACACAATAAAGAAAAGTCGACAGTCCGGGTCACAACAATCGGGCAGCGCAGTACAAATCACAATCCAATAAGCAAGGTCAATAAACAGGCAATATGGTCAGGGGCAGGCAGCTAGCAGGGATGGTCAGAATAAACACAGAGAAAAAAGCACAAGCAGAAGCAAGCAGAGACAAGCTCAATATCCGGCCCTAGAATGAGACTCAGCCAAACACTTATAGGGAACCAGGAGACAGTCCCAGCCACTATTGGACAAGGCTCCTGGTTCCAAACAAAATCACTAGTGATGAGCGAATACTGTTCGATCAAATAGATATTTGTTTGAATAGTAAGGTATTCGATCGTATCGAATAGTTCGCCGAATATTTGATGAGAGTTCAAATCCCCCTTCTTCCCTGTTTTTTCCCTGTTTCTTTAGCCAATCAACATGCAGGGAGGCTGCCACAGCCCCTTGGTGTATGTAGCATCGCAAGAAATGAGAATAACAATGATTGGATGGCATAGTCACATGACCCAATAACATATATACGCGTGTTCATCCATTGCTACATGCTGCTACGTCATACATAAATACAAAGGGTAGTGCAAGCACTCTGCTCACCAAGTGCTTTGTGCTGCTGATATGTACTAGACTGCTAGATCTAAAAAAAAAAAAGAGTAGTACGTGTGTTCATCCAGTGCTACATGCTGTTACATCATACATAAATACGAAAGCAGGCTGCTGTGCTATAGCATCGAATATCGGGGAGATATTCCAATGAATATCGAATATTCGAATATTTCACTATTCGCTCATCACAAAAAATCACTTGTGCACAGAACTAGAAGCAGTTTAACTCCTTAATAACCAGAGCGCACAGCAAACGGGTGAAGCTGAACATTGTGATAGAAACAGGTCAGTGTTCAGACAGGGTTATGGTTACAGCGCAAGACCTACAAAATACTGAATATCAGCCCCATCTCATCCGCACAGCACGAGCCGAGGAGAGCACAGAGTTCAGCACAGGTACATTCATGACAAATAATAAAAAAATAGTAATAAAAACATATACATATTACATCCAATAAGAGGGAACATACTAAGAAGCACAGCAGCTAACTAATAAATATATCACTTACTAGAGAAGAAATTGTATAATGGGAATGATGATGGATGGGACAGATATCCCGATTGAAATAATGTAGAGGTTATAGTAAAGACAAAATACTTCCATATAACCCTTACACCTGGTAGATCCTACAGATAAGGATGTGCCTGGTGGCGGCTCAGTGCTTCCCTCTCAGAATCTCCGTCCTGTTCAGCCTCCTGATCCCCATAATACAGAAGAAGCTTCCAGTGTTCCGGGGCTGTTAGATGTAAGAACCTGCAGAGTATCAGACCCATGAAGGTGCCCTATACTGCTATAGAGCCAGAAGAGGCCATATTTATATCCTGTATATACTGAGAGGCTTCATCCTAATCATCTCTGGGGAGATTTCTGGGCCCTTGTCTCCTGTGTAGATATTACCCATCTATTCCCAGCCTGGAAGGTCTATGGGATAATCTTCTCCATAGAGATGAGCAGCACTTAGGACCATCATTTCGCCTCTCACAAAGTTCTCTAGGAAAAATACAACTTTCTGAAACTATTTATAAGTCCAATAAGTTTGAAGCTCTAGGTGTGAATAGTGAAAAGTCATTCTTAGTCCTGATATGGTGCTCGAGTTCCAGGTCCCCATGTTGGGTCCACCTTTGTTTCAGATAATTTTTCCAAGTGATCCAGTGCCAGCCATACTGGGCTAGTAAAGTCTTGCAATAAGGACTTTTCTATAGTATGGGACTAGCTCTTTGGTCTTCTCCAAGTGCTCCGAAAGCTGAGACAGGAGCCAAACAAGCCAGCCGTTAGGTAAAAATATTAAAGCAGATAACTGAGCTGTCAACTCACTAGGACCTCCTGTATAGGGGTGCCCATACAGCTAGTTTTAGCCAGAAATCCAGAAAACTGCATATAAAAAGTAAGTGACAGGCTGAAATGGAGGGAGTGAGGACCCTGTCCATGTGGGCTTACGATGTACAGGGTGAGGGGAGGAGACAGTAGGCGAGGGAGCAGCGGTCCTGGATGCCGCATGTAGCCCGGGGCCGCGACTATTAGCGGGCATGGTCCGATCGCCGTGCCTGCTAAATAAGTAATCGGATGCAGCCGGAAGCAATCGAGTGCCTATCTCATGGATCGATGCTGAATAACTATACAGCATAGATCTCTATGAGAGATCAGTGTACTTATACTAGAAGTCCCCCAGGGGGAATAACCCTAACCCCAGGGGGGGGGAAACCCTAACCCAAGGGGGGAATAACCCTTACCCCAGGGGGGCTTCTAGTATAAGTGTAAAAGTAAAAAAAAAAGTGTTAATAAAAAGCGCCCTCCCCGAATAAAAGTCTGAATCACCCCCATTTTTCAAAGGTTGTAAACAAAAGTAAACAAATAAATAAATAAATAAACATGTTTGGTATCGCCGCGTGCGTAATCACCCGAACTATTAATTAATCACATTCCTGATCTCGCACGGTAAACTGCGTCAGCGCCAAAAAATCCCAAAGTGCAAAATTGCGCATTTTGGTTGCATCAAATCCAGAAAATTTGTAATAAAAAGTGATCAAAAAGAATATGCGCAATCAAGGTACCGATAGAAAGAACACATCATGGCGCAAAAAATGACACCTCACACGGCCCCATAGAACAAAGGATAAAAGCGCTATAAGACTGGGAATGGAGCGATTTTAAGGAACATATATTAACAAATGGTTTAAATACAAGCCATCACATAATATAAAAGTTATACATGTTACATATTGTTGTAATCATAACGAGTCAGTCAGTTTTACCCCAGGGCGAGCGGCGTAAAAACAAAAAACCCTCCAAATAAAAGAAATGCGTTTTTCCTTTTCAATTTCACCACACATTGAATTTTTTCCTGGTTTCGCAGTGTATTTTATGAAAAAATTCAGCCTGTCATTGCAAAGTACAATTAGTGACGCAAAAAATAAGGGCTCATGTGGGTTTCTAGGTGAGAAAAAAAGCTGCTGCTATGGCCTTTTAAGCACAAGGTGGGAAAAAACGAAAACGCAAAAATTTTAATTTGCCCCGTCCTCTAAGGGTTAAAAGGAGGCTGGTGCTTGGCATCATTTTTTTCTCTTCTTTAACCATGGTTATCTCTAAAGAAACACATGCAGTCATCATTGCACTGCACAAAAATGGCCTAATAGGGAAGAGTATCGCAGCTAGACAGATTGCACCTCAGTCAACAATCTATCGCATCATCAGGAACTTCAAGGAGAGAGGTTCCATTGTTGCCAAAAAGGCTCCAGAGCGCCCAAGAAAGACCAGCAAGCACCAGGACTGTTGCTTAAAAGTGTGGTCAGCTGCGGGATGGGGCTACCAGCAGTGCAGAGCTTGCTCAGGAATGGCAGCAGGCAGGTGTGAGGGCATCTGCACTGTGCACTGTGAGACTGCGGAGACTCTTGGAGCAAGGCCTGGTCTCAAGGAGGGCAGCAAAGAAGCCACTTCTCTCCAGAAAAAACATCAGGGACAGACTGATATTCTGCAAAAGGTACAGGGAGTGGACTGCTAAGGACTGGGGGAAAGGTCCAGGGAGTGGACTGCTGAGGACTGGGGGAAAGGTCCAGGGAGTGGACTGCTGAGGACTGGGGGAAAGTCATTGTCTCTGATGAATCCCTTTTCCGATTGTTTGGGACATCTGGAAAACAGCTTATTGGGAGAAGACAAGGTGAGCGCTACCACCAGTCTTGTCTCATGCCAACTGTAACCGGCATCCTGAAACCATTCATGTGTGGGGTTGCTTCTCAGCCAAGGGAATCGGCTCTCTCACAGTCTTGCCTAAAAACACGGCCATGAATAAAGAATAGTACCAAAATGTCCTCCAAGAGCAACTTCTCCCAACCGTCCAAGAGCAGTTTGGCGATCAACAATGCCTTTTCCAGCATGATGGAGCACCTTGCCATAAAGCAAAGGTGATAACTAAATGGCTCAGGGAACAAAACATAGAGATTTTGGGTCCATGGCCTGGAAACTCCCCAGATCTTAATCCCATTGAGAACTTGCGGTCAATCATCAAGAGACGGGTGGACAAACAAAAACCAACAAATTCTGACAAAATACAAGCATTGATTGTGCAAGAATGGACAACTATCAGTCAGGATTTGGTCCAGAAGTGGATTGAGAGCAGCCGGGGAGAATTGCAGAGTCCTGAAGAAGAAGCCGCAACACTGCAAATATTATAGACTTGCTGCATTAACTCACCTAACTGTCAGTATAAACTTTTGTTACTCCTAATATGATTGCAATTAAATTTCTGTATGTGATAAAAACATCTGACAAACACACATAAAAACCAGAGGGCAGCAGGTCATGGGAAAAGATTTGTGTCATTCTCAAAACTTTTGGCCATGACTGTACAATTTGCTTTTGAAAATTGTAATAGTGGATGAGAAGCAGATGTGTCGGAGTAGTGAGTTTCAGAGAATGGGGGGAGCTCAAGGGAAATCTTGGAGGAAATGACTAGGGGACTACGTCAGAGGCTTTTTGAGGATCTGAGATTGTGTGAGGAACGGTATAAAAGAGATCAGGTCAGAGGTGTATGGTGGGGTCAGGGTATGGATGCCTTGGATGATAGGGTAACAATTCATACCGAATAAGTTAGGCAATGGTTAGCAAATGAAGAGACTGGAAAATGGTGAAAGCTGAAGGAGGATCCAGGAGAGACGTGTATTAGTCGGGCAGCAGAGGTGAGAATGGCTTGGAGGTGAGCAAGGATGTAAGGTGGAAGGCCAGAGAGGAGGACCAGCAGTTTTGTTGAGTCACAGTTAAAAGGGTTTTTCAGTGCTACATGGCCACATTTTCCAGAGACAGCACTGCTCTTGTCTCCAGTTTGGGTGCAGGTTTTGCAACTCAGTTCCATAAAAGTGAATGAAGCTTAATTGTAAACCACACCTGACCTGGAGTGGTGCTGTCTCTGGAAGAAAGCCGCCATGTTTTTGTAGCACTGGATAATCTCTTTAAGGAAAGAACTGATTTGGGAAATGTTATTGAGGTGGAGAAAGAAGGAGGTGGTCAGGTTCTGGATGACCACTGTGAATGACAGAACAGAATCAAAGGCAGCAGACTTGTGGAACAGAGGAGAGAGCAGCCATTGACTTTAATTGAAAGAAAAGAGGGTGAGATGGTGGGAGATAGGAGATCGATGATTTATTTGAAATGTTTTGACATAGATACTCAGTGTCACGGCTGCAGTTCCATCCAATGCCCCGGGTGGCCGTTCCACAACACCCCTTTCACTCCTGTGACGGTGGATGCTGAAGTCCACGTTTCGTGGCCCGGTGCTGCCTAGAAGCAGGTTACCTTTCCATGCTCCAGCGCTGCCTCCCTCCTGCTGTACACCCCTGCTGGTTCTTGCTGGTTAAAGCCACATTCCGATGCTGTAAAAACGGCAGCCGCTGTGTGACACCACTGTCTGTGATGTTCACCGACTTCATGTTAATTGGAATGCGGGCACTATATTATTGATTCTAATGGAGGGAGATAGGGTTTTTTAAATTAGCCTTTGAGCCTAGGTATTAGCCAAGGTATCAAGTGCCTGAGCCTTTTTTAACTATCTTCTGATTGCAGTGACTACACTGCATGGTAGGACTAAACGTAAAGCAAGAGGTCCTCCAAAACTGTAAGTTATACCCATTCCAATTAACATTTACTCCATGTAACCAACCATCTTGCATACTGTGTATCTGGAAGTCTCTTCCCCCTACTGAGAGCACCCGTTTTGTTGATACCATCTTGGATGTACTGAGCATCATTTGATTTTAGCTCTAGGTCAAAGCTGTGTTTTTTTTGTTTTTTTTTTAACTGAAATAAGTAAAAGTTAGATTTTAAAGTTCCGGTGTATCGCTGTGACTGTGATTGAGAAGGGAGTTTGATAAACATTGGAAGGACAGTTAAAGGTAGACATGTTGCTACCCAGGAGTTTTGAGGTAAAGGAAGAATGTGAGAAGGACCTGTAGCTGCACAAGGAGGATGGGAGAAGGATTTGAGTGATGGTTGTGTGTTCATATGGGGATGGAAATATTCCAGCGTATAGTGGGACAAATGCTGAGGTGGGGTTGGGAATAATGTGGAACGGGATTAGGTCACAGGTGGTGTGGTACGCTGCGGAGAGTAGTCTCAGTAGTCCCGGGGATGTCTCTTGTTCTTCATGTTCTGTTGTGTGCGACAGGGGTGACAGAATGAAGAGCTGAGGTAATTGTGGAGGTATAAAAGGGAGTTCCCTCTTTAATACATTTCAGACCTTAGACCAGACCCCCATTTATACTCCCAACAAAGACTCCATGTTCCCAGAGCTCAGACTGGGTCCTCCTGTTTACAGAGCATTACTCTATCTTTCTACAGACCCCAGACCAGACACCAGCTTTTATAGTGAAAACTATCATATCTGTGTGTTTATCTAAACCTATGTAAGGACTTGCAGATTGGATTTGTCCTGAAAATCTGCCAGAAATGTATAAAATATTATAATATGAGAATGATCTTTTTAGAGAAGAGCTTTATAATCCTACTTTTTTGTTATGGAGCCCACAGGAGTCCTAGGGATCATCTGAACCTGCCGAGGTTCGGGTCCGTACTAACCCGGACTCTCGGCAATGATTCCCGCTGTCTTAAACCTCCGTGCAGAGGGTGGATCCAGCGGGATTATAAAGCTCTTCTCTAAAAAGATCATTCTCATATTATAATATTTTATACATTTCTGCATTGCAGAACATCTCTTCCTCAGAGATCTGGTACAGAAATGCTCTTCGTAATAGCTTCTGTAATGTTCTCTTAGGGCAGAGCAGGAGACAAAGTCTTGTTGCTCAATTTCTGTGTTCCTGGTACATTGATTTCAAAGAACTCTGTTTTTGTTTTTTCCCTTCAGTGTTAATGGGTAGAGACAATGATGTATTCAGATACTGATCATGCCATACTGTAATTTATTTTCTGCCTGTGCAAATAAAAGAAAGGTTTGGTGTTTGAGGTACAGTAGGTGTGGGGCCTTTGGGTGCAGGTCTTTTTTTTTTTTTTGGCTTTCATGGATTGGTGAGATATTGCGGTTACAATTATAAACAGATCAAATAAAAATGTCTCATATAACGGATCCACACAGAATGTTTAATACTAGAAGATCGAAACCATTATAAATCCAGTCCTTTATTTTTTCATATAACTAAATCACTAAAGACGCCTATAGATGTGTCCATGGAAAGCCTTCTTTAAGTCTTTGTTCTTTAGACTGTATATAATGGGGTTGATGAGAGGGGTAAATACAGTATATAGCAGGGAAAGGATCTTACTGATGGTCGAGGATTCTCCTCTTGTTGGGATAAAATAAACACTGAATATAGTCCAGTAGAATATGGAGACCACAATGAGGTGGGAGCTACAGGTGGAGAAGGCTTTCTGTCTACCAGTACTGGATGGGATCCTTAAGATGGTGACAATAATTCTGGTATATGAGAACATGATTATTATTATTGGGAATAAAGTTAGTGGTATGCCCAGTAAAGAGTCTTGCAGCTGGATATGGTTGGTGTCTGAACAGGAAAGTTTTAGTATAGGCATGAAGTCACAGAAGAAATGGTCAATGATGTTCGGACCACAAAAGTTTAGCCTCAGTATTGTTATGATTTCAGACATTGTAATGGAAAAAGCCGCCAACCAACAGATGGTGACCAATATAACGCAATATGTACTTGTCATGATGGAGGCGTAACGGAGGGGATTACAGATGGCCACATATCTGTCATAGGACATCAACGTGAGAAAGAGACATTCAGAAGCTTCTGAGGCCGAGAAGAAATAAAACTGAGTCATACAACCAATAAAAGTAATGGCTCCTCTATTATATAGTAGTATATGGAGCAGGTTGGGGACAATGTCTGTAGATAATAAGATGTCAGTGATGGAGAGTTGTGAGATGAAGAAGTACATTGGGGTGTGGAGGATCTTGCTGGTGGACACCAGGGTGATGATCAGGAGGTTCATGAACATTGTAAACCAGTAAATCACAATGAGCAGAGAGAACATTAGAATTCTTATATTCTGACTGACCTGAAACCCTAAGAGGATGAACTCTGTGACAGCCGTCATATTGCACGGATTATGGGGCGCAGGTCCAACTTGAGATCGAGGCACAGTGAGTAATGAAAATATATATTTTATTGTGGAGACTCAACGCGTTTCGGAACCGCACCGGTTCCTTTCTCAAGAGTCATGATACTGATAAAACAGAACAGCACTATATATCACAAACCAAGATGACATTAAAAGGGGAGGAGGACTCAGACCCTCCCACTTCAATCAACACAGACACCTGTAACACCAATAAAGAAAGGCATATGGCTATATACTACATTGCATTAAAATACAATAATATATAAGAAGAGTATATAAAACGAATATGTATATAAATAAAAATAATAATATGTGTAGAAAATGTATAAAAAATGTATATAAAAAAAAACCTTTAAAAAAAAAAAAACTTTATTAAAAAACTTTAAAAAAAACTTTTTTAAAAAACTTTTAAAAAAAAAAAGAAAATTTTTTTTTTATTTATATATATATATATATATATATATATATATTATATATATATATATATACATATTATTATTTTTATTTATATACATATTCGTTTTATATACTCTTCTTATATATTATTGTATTCTTTATTGGTGTTACAGGTGTCTGTGTTGATTGAAGTGGGAGGGTCTGAGTCCTCCTCCCCTTTTAATGTCATCTTGGTTTGTGATATATAGTGCTGTTCTGTTTTATCAGTATCATGACTCTTGAGAAAGGAACCGGTGCGGTTCCGAAACGCGTTGAGTCTCCACAATAAAATATATATTTTCATTACTCACTGTGCCTCGATCTCAAGTTGGACCTGCGCCCCACAATCCGTGTAGTCTGGAGTTGGAGGTTGTTTGCATCATTGTTTCCTGTTGGATATCGGGAGTGGCTGCGGTCCTTGATATATACGCTGCAGAGTGTTGTGCCTCCCTTTGCACAACCACATCAGGTGAGGGTTGCCGTGCACCCCTATCCCTTTTTCACCTTGCCCTTCTGATCCTCGCCATGGAGCGCTGTCGCCCTTTGTTTTTTCTTCAGCCGTCATATTGGTCTTCTCCAGGGGTGTACTTACTATAGAGGAGGCCCATGTGGCTGCTATGGGGGGCCCGGAGGTAGAGGGTCCAGTCCAGGCTGATCTTGTCCTCATTGTAGTTGATGGGGGGAAGCAGCACAGGGATGAGGTCTTCACCAGAGCTAGAATGTCAGCAAGAAGGGGAAATGTACCATGGAAATAATATGGAGGCACCAGGACCTTCTGGATGTTATTATGGTATTTAGAAGCAGATGACATTGACCATATTTTTATCCTTTATCTTTCCTACGAGGACCCTACTGGTTAATAACCTTTATTTGGTCTTTTTATATTATTTTATACAAAGAACAAGAAGAGAAAACAACTTCTGCCTGTATAGAGGCAAAAGGAGTGTAACGCTAGAGAATGCTGGATCTTTGTACTTAGATATAATTCTTCTACGTGAGACTATCTGCTTCTACTCATCACAGCAGGTGGCAGCTACTAGAAGCTTTTTCTGTCTAATCTGTACAGAAGCACAGGACGTAAGACCATTTGTCCTACAGCATGTTCTTTCTCCATTTTAATAAATAATTATTATTGGAGACCGTTAGGGCGGATAGGGCGGGGCCGCAGAACATCACGATCATGTTATGTCCCGCGGCCACCGGAGCCCATTACATGCTGCTGTCATGATTTCACATTGGCATTTAACACTTCAGTTAGAGTAATACAATTACAGTCATACAGTTACAGCCATACAGTTACAGCCATGCAATTACAGCCATACAATTACAGCCATACAGTTACAGCCATACAATTACAGTCATACAGTTACAGTCATACAGTTACAGCCATACAATTACAGCCATACAATTACAGCCATACAATTACAGTTACAGCCATACAGTTACAACCATACAGTTACAGCCATACAATTACAGCCATACAGTTACAGCCATACAATTACAGTTACAGCCATACAGTTACAGCCATACAGTTACAGCCATACAGTTACAGCCATACAAATACAGTTACAGTCATACAGTTAGTCATACAGTTACAGCCATACAATTACAGCCATACAATTACAGTCATACAGTTACAGTCATACAATTACAGCCATACAATTACAGTCATACAGTTACAGTCATACAGTTACAGCCATACAATTACAGCCATACAGTTACAGCCATACAAATACAGTTACAGCCATACAATTACAGTCATACAATTACAGTCATACAATTACAGTCATACAATTACAGTCATACAGTTACAGTCATACAGTTACAGCCATACAATTACAGCCATACAATTACAGTCATACAGTTACAGTCATACAGTTACAGCCATACAATTACAGCCATACAGTTACAGCCATACAAATACAGTTACAGCCATACAATTACAGCCATACAATTACAGTCATACAATTACAGTCATACAGTTACAGCCATACAATTACAGCCATACAATTACAGCCATACAGTTACAGTCATACAGTTACAGCCATACAATTACAGCCATACAGTTACAGCCATACAAATACAGTTACAGCCATACAATTACAGCCATACAATTACAGTCATACAATTACAGCCATATAATTACAGCCATACAATTACAGCCATACAAATACAGTTACAGCCATACAATTACAGTCATACAATTACAGTCATACAGTTACAGCCATACAATTACAGCCATACAATTACAGCCATACAGTTACAGCCATACAAATACAGTTACAGCCATACAATTACAGTCATACAATTACAGTCATACAGTTACAGCCATACAATTACAGCCATACAATTACAGCCATACAGTTACAGCCATACAAATACAGTTACAGCCATACAATTACAGTCATACAGTTACAGCCATACAAATACAGTTACAGCCATACAATTACAGCCATACAATTACAGCCATACAATTACAGCCATACAATTACAGCCATACAGTTACAGCCAGGGCTGGATTAAGGTTGGTGGAGGCCCTGGGCGACAATTTTTTTTGCCCTCCCCCCCTCTCAAAAAAAAAAAAAAAAAAACTATACTGCAATCTATACAGGTGGCTGATTACTGTAGGCGACTTAGCACAGACCCCCTTCTCACTCCTGGCTGTGTGGCTCAGCATCCTCCTATGTTGTGCATGTGATGGTCACTGGAGGCTGCAGTGCAGAGGAAGATGCCAGGCCTAGAGACAGGAGCGGGGAAGGCTGACTATCAGGGTGTGTTCTCACATTGCATTATTATCACAAACACAATGTGAGAACCCAGCACCTTCTGTGTGTTCTGCGTCGTTCTGCTAGATTGGCGCTCGCTTACAGAGCCTTTTATAAGGCTGGATCAGCCATCGGTCGCACATCACTATTAAACCTAGCGATGCACGGCCGGTGGCAGATTTTGAACATGTGGTGAGATTTTGCTAGGGAGAAGCAGTGTGGGTATTATGGCTTAGAGCAATATAGTCTAACATTTTTTTTATTTTACCCTGGGGCACCCCTACCGAATAATGTGCTAAAAAATACAAAAAAAAACAAAACATCATTCAGTGACTCACAGGTGACGTCTTCTTTGATCTGAAGTGTCACTTTCCTTTTTCTCTCCATCTGGCCTGGACCACCATGATGATTTCTTCCAGCTACAATTCGTCTCTTTAGAACCTGCCAGACAAACATCTCAGGCTCCGCACTTTTTCAACAACTTACTTCCTTTTTCCCAACCTATAAGGTCTCAAACAGTAGTAATTCCAACTTTTGGTGTGATTTCCAGTAAAGTGAGTAAGTACTGTATGTGAGTTGCCGTGTATGTAGAATTCCCTTGTTGTGCGCCCAAATAGTTATAAAGTCCCTATGTCCCCATATAGTAGTAATGTCTCCTGCTGTGCCTCCATATAGTCATAATGTCCCTGGCTGTGCCTCCATATAGTCATAATGTCCCTGGCTGTGCCTCCATATAGCAATAATATCTTCTGCTCCTGCTGTGTCCGCACTTAATGTTATACTGTGTGCAGATTTGCTGTGTGTGGGTTAGCTGCACCTGGGGCAAGGAAAAGTACTTGCACCCCCAGTGCCCCTAGCATTGTAATTAACGATTTAGTGGTGCTCATGTAGCTATCCCCTGTGGTGTGCTGATAGCTGTAGTTCTCCCCCCCCCCAATGCCCTGTGGTGTGCTGAATGCTGTAGTTCTCCCCCCCCCCCCCCAATCCCCTGTGGTGTGCTGATAGCTGTAGTTCTCCCCCCCCATCCCCTGTGGTGTGCTGATAGCTGTAGTTCTCCACCCCCAATCCCCTGTGGTGTGCTGATAGCTGTAGTACCCCCCCCCCCATCCCCTGTGGTGTGCTGATAGCTGTAGTTCTCCACCCCCCCAATCCCCTGTGGTGTGCTGGTAGCTGTATCCCCCCCCCCCCAATCCCCTGTGGTGTGCTGATAGCTGTAGTTCTCCCCCCCCCCAATCCCCTGTGGTGTGCTGATAGCTGTAGTTCCCCCCCCATCCCCTGTGGTGTGCTGATAGCTGTAGTTCTCCCCCCCCCAATCCCCTCTGGTGTGCTGGTAGCTGTTTCCCCCCCCCCAATCCCCTGTGGTGTGCTGTTTGCTGTACCCCCCCCCCCCCCAATCCCCTGTGGTGTGCTGGTAGCTGTATCCCCCCCCCCCCCAATCCCCTGTGGTGTGCTGGTAGCTGTATCCCCCCCCCCCAATCCCCTCTGGTGTGCTGGTAGCTGTATCCCCCCCCCCCTCAATCCCCTGTAGTGTGCTGGTAGCTGTATCCCCCCCCCCCCAATCCCCTCTGGTGTGCTGGTAGCTGTATCCCCCCCCCAATCCCCTCTGGTGTGCTGGTAGCTGTATCCCCCCCCCCAATCCCCTCTGGTTTGCTGGTAGCTGTATCCCCCCCCCCAATCCCCTCTGGTGTGCTGGTAGCTGTATCCCCCCCCCCAATCCCCTCTGGTGTGCTGGTAGCTGTATCCCCCCCCCCCCAATCCCCTCTGGTGTGCTGGTAGCTGTATCCCCCCCCCAATCCCCTCTGGTGTGCTGGTAGCTGTATCCCCCCCCCCCCAATCCCCTCTGGTGTGCTGGTAGCTGTATCCCCCCCCCCCAATCCCCTCTGGTGTGCTGGTAGCTGTATCCCCCCCCCCAATCCCCTCTGGTGTGCTGGTAGCTGTATCCCCCCCCCAATCCCCTCTGGTGTGCTGGTTGCTGTATCCCCCCCCCCCCCCAATCCCCTGTGGTGTGCTGGTAGCTGTATCCCCCCCCCCCCCAATCCCCTGTGGTGTGCTGGTAGCTGTATCCCCCCCCCCCAATCCCCTGTGGTGTGCTGGTAGCTGTATCCCCCCCCCCAATCCCCTGTGGTGTGCTGGTAGCTGTATCCCCCCCCCAATCCCCTGTGGTGTGCTGGTAGCTGTATCCCCCCCCCAATCCCCTCTTGTGCTGGTAGCTGTATCCCCCCCCCCCAAATCCCCTGTGGTGTGCTAGTAGCTGTATCCCCCCCCCAATCCCCTGTGGTGTGCTGATAGCTGTAGTCCCCCCCCCATCCCCTGTGGTGTGCTGATAGCTGTAGTTCTCCCCCCCCCAATCCCCTCTGGTGTGCTGGTAGCTGTATCCCCCCCCCCCAATCCCCTGTGGTGTGCTGGTAGCTGTACCCCCCCCCCAATCCCCTGTGGTGTGCTGGTAGCTGTATCCCCCCCCCCCAATCCCCTGTGGTGTGCTGGTTGCTGTATCCCCCCCCCCCCAATCCCCTGTGGTGTGCTGGTAGCTGTATCCCCCCCCCCAATCCCCTGTGGTGTGCTGGTAGCTGTATCCCCCCCCCCCCAATCCCCTGTAGTGTGCTGGTAGCTGTATCCCCCCCCCCAATCCCCTCTGGTGTGCTGGTAGCTGTATCCCCCCCCCAATCCCCTGTGGTGTGCTGGTAGCTGTATCCCCCCCCCCCAATCCCCTGTGGTGTGCTGGTAGCTGTATCCCCCCCCCCAATCCCCTGTGGTGTGCTGGTAGCTGTATCCCCCCCCCAATCCCCTGTGGTGTGCTGGTAGCTGTATCCCCCCCCCCAATCCCCTCTTGTGCTGGTAGCTGTATCCCCCCCCCCCAATCCCCTGTGGTGTGCTAGTAGCTGTATCCCCCCCCCCAATCCCCTGTGGTGTGCTGGTAGCTGTATCCCCCCCCCCCAATCCCCTCTGGTGTGCTGATGTAGTAAAAAAAAAAAAAAAACACTCCACTTACCTTTCCTCGCTCCTGAGCTGGCCGGGCCCTCTGCCATCTTCTGCAGCGCACGTCTTCTCCGGCAGGCTGCGCGCGATGAAATGACGTCATCGCGCGCAGCCCGCCAGAGAGAAGAGGCGTGCGCTGCCTCCCCGGAGCTGACAGGCACAGCGCTCTCCTGTGTCTAGCGGCAACCGGACGCAGGAGAGCGCTGGAGCTGGTGAGGGCTGCATTTCCACGTTCCGTGATCTTGTCGGATCACGGACGTGGAGTGCATGTACCGGAGCCCTCCCGCG
The DNA here is from genome assembly GCF_027789765.1 of Dendropsophus ebraccatus. Taxonomy (NCBI): domain Eukaryota; kingdom Metazoa; phylum Chordata; class Amphibia; order Anura; family Hylidae; genus Dendropsophus; species Dendropsophus ebraccatus. Next base: position 227,948,637 of record NC_091454.1, read on the forward strand.
GCCGGACAGCATCTGTAATTAGATGCTGGGAGGCTCCCAGCATCTAATTACAGATGCTGTCCGGCCGCGGGGGGGCTCCGGTACATGCATTCCACGTCCGTGATCCGACAGGATCACGGAACGTTGAAATGCAGCCATAGATGCACCAATCTGAACCCGGAACTCTGCTTCCGGGTTCGGGTTGGTGGGGGCCCCTTTATGGTGGGGGCCCAGAGGCACGTGCCCCTGGTGCCCATTCCTTAATCCGGCCCTGGTTACAGCCATACAATTACAGTCATACAGTTACAGCCATACAGTTACAGCCATACAGTTACAGTCATACAGTTACAGTCATACAGTTACAGTCATACAGTTACAGCCATACAATTACAGTCATACAGTTACAGCCATACAATTACAGCCATACAATTACAGCCATACAGTTACAGCCATACAATTACAGTCATACAGTTACAGTCATACAATTACAGCCATACAGTTACAGCCATACAGTTACAGTCATACAGTTACAGTCATACAGTTACAGTCATTCAATTACAGTCATTCAATTACAGTCATACAGTTACAGTCATACAGTTACAGTCATACAGTTAGTCATACAATTACAGCCATACAATTACAGCCATACAATTACAACCATACAGTTACAGTCATACAATTACAGCCATACAATTACAGTCATATAGTTACAGCCATACAGTTACAGCCATACAGTTACAGTCATACAGTTACAGTCATACAGTTACAGCCATACAATTACAGCCATACAATTACAGCCATACAGTTAGTCATACAGTTACAGCCATACAATTACAGTCATTCAATTACTGCCATACAGTTAGTCATACAGTTACAGTCATACAGTTACAGCCATACAGTTACAGTCATACAATTACAGTCATACAGTTACAGCCATAAAATTACAGTCATACAATTACAGCCATACAATTTCAGTCATACAGTTACAGCCATACAATTACAGCCATACAATTACAGCCATACAGTTACAGTCATACAATTACAGTCATACAGTTACAGCCATACAATTAGCCATACAATTACTGTCAGTTACAGCCATACAATTACAGTCATATAGTTACAGCCATACAATTACAGTCATACAGTTTCAGTCATACAGTTACAGTCATACAGTTACAGTCATACAGTTACAGCCATACAATTATAGTCATACAGTTACAGCCATACAGTTACACCCATACAATTACAGCCATACAGTTACAGCCATACAATTATAGTCATACAATTACAGCCATACAATTACAGTCATACAGTTACAGCCATACAGTTAGTCATACAGTTACAGTCATACTGATAGCTGAGCCATTAAAAGACGTATGTATCAGAATAAAGCCCATAAGTGACCGCCGTTTAAAGGCATATTGGTAACTAATGAGTTAAGTCAAAGCAGGCGCATTGGCGGTCACTAAGGGGTTAAGTAATATTACACCCAATGTAATCAAATAAAAAAAATAGGAAAAATAATAAGCACCTAAATATCAGTTTATTAATGAATAAATCACCAGAAACATGGAAGCATTTATTGGGAATATGCTTCATCTTATATCAATAAGTTCCATATAAAAGTAAAGAAGTAATAATAATCTTATATAAATATCGTCTGGAAATAAGACTTTATATAGAAGTACAATAAAACTAGATAATAGGATGGTCCCGATATGACGCAGAATACTAGATCCTTTATAATACAGAGAATACACAGCCTTTATAATAACAGAAATATAGATTCCTAGATACAGAACATGTGGAACCTTCTATCTCTATAACATCACATCAGATGGCAACTGTTAGAATATCTATCTCTAATATTTGTGTTAAAGTAAAGTGTATGGAAGATTTTTTAGTACTTTTATTAATTGAATTTAATTATTTTTTAATAAACACACATTACACTTAATTTATTAGTAAAAATATATCTACATTCAAATCACTCGAATTCAAAATGATGATAAAAAATATAGAGATCACATCCAATAAGGAGGAAACCTAAGAAGCACAGCCGCTAACTAATGAATATATCACTTACTAGGGTGAAAATAGTCGAAAGATGATGTTTGTTGTTTTTGGGTTTTTTTGCCCATGAAGAGGTGACTGTGTTTTTGTTGTTTTTTGTGTCTTTGATTACAAGAATAAAGCCACAACACACGCCGGTATCGTAATGGTATCGTCCTGGGCTCTTTCCCTCCCAGGTGATATCTGAATTTTTATCACTTTGTTTTCTTATGACAGATATCCTAACAATGTAGAGATTATAGTAAAGACACCAAAATGACTATTAAACAATTTATCAAAAACTATAACACTTACACCTGGTAGATCCTACAGATGAGGATGTGCCTGGTGGCGGCTCAGTGCTTCCCTCTCAGAATCTCCGTCCTGTTCAGCCTCCTGATCCCCATAATACAGAAGAAGCTTCCAGTGTTGAGGGGCTGTTGTGGTCCTTTTACACAGGATGATTATCGTGCAAATTATCGAGTAAACTATGGAGTTTGAGCGATTATCTTCTCATGAAAACAAAGGAAACGATTAAACGACGGGCGATAAATCGTGTGTTTTGATCTTTTAATTAGATGTAAGAACCTGCAGAGTATCAGACCCATGAAGGTGCCCTATACTGCTATAGAGCCAGAAGAGGCCATATTTATATCCTGTACATACTGAGAAGCTTCATCCTAATCGTCTCTGGGGAGATTTCTGGGCCCTTGTCTCCTGTGTAGATATTACCCATCTATTCCCAGCCTGGAAGGTCTATGGGACAATCTTCTCCATAGAGATTATCAGCACTTAGGGACAATCATGTCGCTTCTCACAAAGTTCTCTGTACAAAGTACAATCTGTATACAACAAGTCCAGTAAGTTTGGGGTGCCATGTATGAACGGGGAAAAGTCCCAGTGCAGGATGAGATCATCATTAGTTTTCTATAGGCCGCTAGCAGCAGGGAAGGGTTCTCTTTATCATGACCCTGCTCTGTATGACCATCCAGACTTCAGTAACACCTCATAGTCTGGCAGCAGACAGGATTGAGCTATAGACATATTGCTGTCATTTCTTGTCCATTTACACTGTGCACACTTATAAATTATTGAACATGAATTATACATTGTACATGAGACACTCATCACACCCTAAAGGGCACAGCAAAAACAGAGATTTCAAAAACAGATCCTCAGACCATAAAATAAAGACCTACTACTGTGAATACAGACCCCCCGACCTTCAACATAGATAAAGTCCTTGTAATGAACAGTCAATTGCAAAGTAGAACAGGAGACCCAGACAGCGGACCCTAGGCTTAGCCCCACCCACAATCTGCTCTAAACGTCAGTGAGCAACTGGGCGACCATCCCTATGCTAAGTAGGTGTAACATAAGAGGTAGACAAGACAAACAACACAATAAAGCAGAGAGAACAATCCAGATCAGCAACCAATGGGCAGCACAGTACAAAACAAAATCCAAATGACAGAGTCAAAAGAATAGCAATAAGGTCAAGGCAGGCAGAAAACAGGGAAAGTCAAAGCAGCAAGGCAAGGTCAGAAGCATGAGGTAATAAGAAGTTGTGAGAGCTGGTAAAAGACTAGCAGACTAGCTAAATAACCTAAATGGTGATTGGTACGGCTCCTCTTATCCCATAAGAAACACGTGGGGGTCTGGACAGCTGAGTGGCCGGAGTACATGTCAGTAACCCCACAGCACTGTAACGTAACCTATGATCCAGACCCACGGCTTCCCTGGTTACCAGGTATACCGTCAGGTCTCCATGATGTCACGTGGCCCAGCCTAACGGGATGGGGACATGCTCCGGCAGGGACCAGCTGCCTCCACTATCCTTTGCAGAACTGGATTGTATGGGGTGGTGGAGGAGGAGGAAGGCATTGGGTTCCGGTCAGGTAACTTTCTGACATTACACACACAAGATGGATCTGGTTTGGATGGGTTACGCACATGGAACTGGCAGATAAGATGAGGAGCATTAGGCCGCTTTCACACGTTCAGTGTTCTGCACGGAAAACGGCCATGGAATGCATGTAACAGACTTATCCTCCTTCTTGGCAGCATCTATGATAAGACGCTGGGAGCGGTGAAACTGTATTCAGCCTGTAATGAATCAGCCACGTGCCAACTGCATACAGTTCCCTGCTGTCAGCATATTATCACAGATGCTGCCTGGGCGGGGGAGAAGTCCGTTACATCCATTCCATGTCCGTGTTCCGCTCAGAACACGGAACATGTGAATGCGGCCTTAATGTCTTTGCCAGAAACCCAAGTACACTCTTCTAGGCTGTACCCATTCCAATGAATTGTATTGGACATATTGGATGGAATTTTGTACACAACAAGAATCCAATACTCTTTCTGCCTCAAACTAAAGGTTGTCACAAAAGTTGTCACTGTGCACTGTGTTTGGTATATAGCCTCAGCAGATGGGTTTACAGACTCGGAACCGTGAACAGAAGAATACCTAGGGTTAAAACCATAATTGCATTAGAACAGCGACGTCTTTGTACAATTATTCTCTCTGTTATTCAGAGCAAATTTGGTGAGAGGTAAATATTCTTTCCACTTATCTTGAGCATTAGACACAAAACATCTGAGAAACTGTAATAACGACTGATTGATTCTTTCCGTCTGCCCAATGAATTCAGGGCAGTGGTAAATCCGTAATAAAATCTGTAGAAATATGGGTCCAAGGTCTCTCAGACAGGGGAAGAGGATTAAGAAGCTCCTCAGGCAGTCTTCGAGGGACCTTGGACCAAGTACAGACCTCACAGGTGTCATAAAAACCCTGGACATCCTTGGACCAGGATGGTCACCAAAAATTTCAAGAGAGCAGATATTTTGTGCCACCAATGCCTGGTTGCCCAGCCAAAACAGAACAATGAATCTCCTCCGGGGCTTGAAGTAATAGATCATGTGTTACAAACAATTTACCAGCGGGGGTGTTTCTGGGAGCAAGAGATTAGGCATTTACCACCTGGCAGCAAGGTAAAGTTGAAGGGTGGCAGCAACCTTACTTGGCACTAAAATGTTTTCAGACTTCACACTTGGGGCATTGCTGGCATGAAAACTGTAAGATAGAGCATCCGACCAGACATTCTTAGACCTTGGACAGTACGTGACCTCAAAGTTAAATCAAGTAAAACAGAATGCCCATCGAGCTTGCCTGAGAGAGGTTTAGCCTTATTCAGATACAACAGTTTTTTATGGTCAGTTATCATTTTAACCTTGTGTTTGGCCCCTTCATGGTCTCATTAAAAAGCCCATTTGATAGCTAACTATTCCCTATTGCCAACATCATAATTTTGCTCCTTGAGAAAAAGCACACTGGTCTCAATTTAGTGAGGGATTCAGAGCCCTGGGAAAGTAATGCACCTTCCCCCACCTCAGAAGCATCAACCTCAATGATGAAACCTCAATCTCTTGTGATTAGGATGAATCAATACAGGAGCCTCTGAGAAGCAATTCTTTAGTTGTACAAATGACTGTTTGGGCGCTATTTCTCAGCCAATAAACAAGCAGGAGACTCTTTGGTACATCCTGCGATCACGTGGGACCCATACATGTCGATAGCAGCGATTGGTTGGCCAGATCAGATGACCCTGCCATATAAAACTCGGCGCCGGCAGTGCTCGCTTCAGACGCATGCTGTGAGAGATCAGGGACAGAGCTGCTGCTGGTCAGGGAGAGTGTCAGTGTAGGATATAGCGTTCCAGTAGGCAGGGTATATACTAGCAATACAAACAAACAGACCTTTTCAGGGCTTAAAAGCTTTTATTAATACTATTACTACAGACTGCTGGCTGGGAGTTGCAGTGCTGCTACCACGATTTCACCAGCACACTGTGGTGATCGGCTGCTGGCAGAAAGGGGACATTAGGTGTTGCATACAGACCCCTAAGAAGTGCTCAGTGTACTCCTTTTTGATTTTGGGGCTGGTGGTCCTGGTGTACTGCACTTTATAGCTGGGATGGGCTGGTGGTCCTGGTGTACTGCACTTTATAGCTGGGATCTGTAGTGCATCTCGCACAGAACACTGATTATATTGTATTGGGGTGACAAAGCGTGCGTACAGTTGTTGCCCATACCAGATAGCACCACCTAAACTAGTGTGTACTGCACTGTATAGCTGGGAGTTGTAGTGCATCCTGCATAGAACTTACTTCACTGCTCATTGTATTGGAGTGACAAAATGTGTACAGTTTTTGCCCATACCAGATACCACCATCAAGCCCCCCCCCCCCCTAAACTAGTGGGCACTACACTGTATTGCTTCTGTATCACTTCTAATGGTTCTCTGTGTCCTCACTGCCATGCTCTGATGTCACACTACGTCTGCGGAGGAGCGGGACTGGTTGCCGGGGGCCCGTCGATCGCGCCCCCGCCAACCAGCCTGCTGTTTTTTTTTTTTTTTGTCTAGCCGTGGCAGGGGCCTCACCACCCCCGGTTGAGAGGCATCAAGTGTACTCTTGATGGTGAGTGGTGAGTGAGAGCAGGCCTAGCCAGTTAGCTTTCAGCATCCGGGTTCATGTCCACTACGTATCCCAGCCCCTGGACTCACTTTCAATTTTTGGGTGGGCTTGTTAAATATGATGTGTTTTACAATGAACAATATCTTGGTATAATATAATGTAAGTCATATATATACTGCTGACCTCACCATAATAGCACAACACTATTCACTGTATAAAGTGATTGTAATACTGACATTATAATATCATATTCTATACTAAGGAGACGTGTATAAGTTGGAAATAGATACATAAGTGTACACAGCACTATTCACGGATCCATGACTATGTAGGGTGTTAAGGCTGTACACAGCACGATAACTATACATCCATGAGTGGAAACAGGTTATGCTGATGTATAGAGAAAAAGTTCTATATTTGTTATGGTCATATATGTGCAGACACAAACACTCAAGTATAATGAACACGCCCACACATGACATTGACAGTGAGTCATGAACCTATATAAGATGGGAGTTACCAAGATGGAGGTTGGTTGGATCAGGGCTGTACAGAAGGTATGAGCCCTATGTCATAAGAAGGATCCAGAGCCTTCAAGGAGAAGGTTGTGATGTAAGCGTGAGGAATCCATGATGGAAGCGTGAAGGAAGGAATGTCTCCCAGGATGCTTGAGTGAAGCAACAGCTGCCTGAAGCTCGTGACGATTTGTAAGACAAACCCTTCACTTCAAAGGATATATGAACTATGGACACTAGACACTAAAGACTGTAAGACGTTTCTCTGATATTCTTTTATATTCATTTCTGTAACTTTCACTACTTTTAAAGAAGAAGCAATAAATCTCCATTTTATAAAGAAACCTCTCTGATGTCATCCTACTGCGGCGAGCCATAAACTACAGGTGCTAACGCCATTTTCTACAGTTGGCGTGCCAGCCATACCAAGCTCCTTTAGCTTGAACAGGGGGGAGGAGTCGAGACCCCAGAGACATACGTTTCAAGCTTTCGGAACACGGAGAACCTAAGGACAGTAGGAAGGACAACGGGAATCCAGACACGTGACTGTGCTGATGATCACAAACAAGTTTGTAAGTATGGAAACTTTATCTTCTATTGGGAAATGTACTGTAGAATGTACAGTAAAGTCTAGTGATAAGCCAGATTTAAGTATAGCATGGATGCATTTGTATTCACAATGTAGTGCTATGAATAGAAACTTAGATGAAGATTTAAAATTAAGAAACATTGCACATTTGGTGAATGTTTATCATTCTTTTGTTGAACAATGTATGGATCCTAGTGTAACGACTGTAACTGATCCAAAAATAGACACAGCTACGCAGTGTAGTATTTCTGAAGAGAATGTGTCAATGGGCCATGCTGAAGACAGTTCTTTTCAGAAGAAACTTTTAAATATAAAGGAAGCCAGCTTAAAACTGAAGTTACAAGGGTACTTGATAAACCTAAGTAAGGATTTACCTGCATATGATGAGAAAGTGCATGTATGCAGGAATGCAGACATTTTTGAGAGTTTTGCTGAGAAATTTGATCTATCAAATGAGCAAAAAAACCAATTGTTTAGACTTTGGCTACCAGTAAAAATAAGTAGATGCCTAGAAGTAAAAAAGTGTTTTGACAATGATGAATAGTTACATTTTGATGACGTAGGACGGTTAAGGTTACTCTGCAATGCTACAGAGGTTCTTACTTTGGACATTTTGAATAAATTAAGAATTGGCTGGAACGAATGTACTTTTACATTCATGTCCATGTACAAAAGAGCATATAAAGCAATTTGTTCTAACTTGTTCAATTTAAAAGATAACTTTATACAGAAGTTCAATTTCTTAGATCCTGTAACCAGAGTATTGGCATCTGACAAGGAATCTATTTTGGAAGCTGCCAAGGTAATCGATATCGCCAGACGGCAGGAGTGGCAGAGTAAGTCAAAGTCCCACAGAGAAATCCCACAAATTAGTCAAAAAGAGATTAAAATGTCAAAACAGCCATGCATCTCTAAAACATATTTCAATGATGAAATTTATTTAGAGAGACGTAAAAAGATTCATGTAAAACCCAAATCTTACTTTGAGACAATGTCAAAAGTAAATGATTGTGGAGTGAGTGTGACAGCTGTTCAGACACCTAAAAGTAGGGAGAGACCAAGGATACGTGATCCTCGGCCTGTCACAGAGCTGTCAAGCACAGACAGATTGGTACCAAATGGTTCCAAAGCTGACATGCTTGCACTCATAAATAACAAGATCAGGAAAATGCATAAATTAGGAGAACCTCAATATTTGAGAAATGCATTTCATATAGTCAATGATTTTCTAAATCATGAAGTGTTCAGACCTGGAATAGGGATTGGCTAGATGTTTCATATGATATGTGAAAGATATTAATTACTGGTAACGGACCCGGCTTTGTACTAAGGACTTGAGTTATTTTAATTACGGAATAAAAAGTAGTTATTATGTATTATTAGTAATATATGAGATATTATTAATATGTATAATGCAATGCAAATTAATACATAATAATAAGGATAATAATAAGAATAATAATTTTTATTTTTATAGCACCAGCAGATTCCGTAGCACTTATAATCATAGTTTAGATCCTGAGAACATAGAAAGGGAATTAATGACAGTTTTAAAAGTGTAACTGGTATAGATATATACAGTGTATATGGTTTAAGCTAATAACCTTTCTCCCCCTAGGAATTCTTTTTAAATGTCAGAGGCTATAAATAAGTGTATGGGTTATTCCTCAGAGGTCAGGATATGTATGTACAGGGATTCTGTATTGTACCTATTACCTTTCCATTTGTTATTAACTTTAGTAGTTAATTTCAGGAATCACTCCCAATGGCTAAATTCTTAAATGTATGATATGTGATTCTAATGATATTTTCTCTCATTATAGAATCTTCACAAAAAAGAATATGAGCATTTTTGTGGTTAATGATGGAATGTAAAGTAATAGTTTTGTGTTAGCCTGCAATGCTTTTTAATGATGTAGCTAATTTGTCATAACAAAATCTGTCACTAATATAAGAGGAATTGCATTTGCTGAGATTAAACAATGTATTGTACTGTTGCATGTTGTTCTCATTCAGTGCATGTATAGGCATGTGTTTGGATAAGTGATTGATGGGAACAGGAAGGTCTGGAATGTCCTTAGAGTTATAAGAGACTAATACAGATATATTTGTATACATGTTTCCTCTCTCACCCTCTCGTGTTTCATGTCTATATGTTTTCGTCTGTGAAAACAATATTTTAAAGAAAGGCCTATATTTTTCTTCAACGTGGAAGAATCGGTATATTGAGGTACAACCAATACACCAAGACTTGTTGGATCCATTAAACATCTATTTTTTAGAAGTATCCTAGGAATATACTTAAGGTTTTTATGCGCATTATTTTTTAAGAAGAGACTAAATGTGAAAATCCTCTGAGATGAATGAATGTACACATGTCAGGAATAAGTGATGTGTGACATGTGTTATAGCAGCTGCTCAGTATGTGTATGGTACCGCGCGTGTGTGCGTGTGTGATGTGATGTATCATGTTACTAAGGTAAAGTGTCTTATTTGTTAAGAAGGTTAAACATGAGATAATATTAGGAGAAATATTAAGTGTACAATATTTTATCCTGGGTATCATCATAAGAACACTGATATATATATATATATATATATATTTGATGTTTATCCAAATAATATACAAAGACACATTTTCAGCGATACATTATGGTTTAGGGGTTATATTTAATCATGTCATTATAAATATGTTATTATCAGAAGGTTAAGTTCATTCTTTAACAAATGTTGTTTCAGTTTCTTACAGGACTATTTGATGGTGTCATTTCAGTTCTTTCAGTTGAGAAGTCCAATACACAACACAAATGTGTGAACACACAGTGTGTGCATATATCTACAAGCATATAAGTGTTTGATAGTAGTATGAATATATACACACATATATACACACAACTTTATGTTTCATTTGGGTATGTTTATTTTTAATGTGTTCTCATTAGAACTACGATACTACTGATGTCTGCCTCAGGTTACAAGAAGATAACTGTCTGCCAAGAATAGCAAGACATATCACATAAAATATTTCATTCACTCATACAAATATGGTGGTTATGGAAGGTCAATAATATTATATTGCGGTATTATTTATAAATATAGCAAATACATGTGGTGATAGTGTTCCAGTAAATAAGGAAGTAGTATATAATATAAGAACATGTGAAAGCACACTGACTTTTAACAAAACAAGGTGTATAACAATAATATTGTTTCATTGATTAGGAATGGTGTTTTTTTAAAGGAAAAAACATTCAAACTATATTTTTTGGTAAATTGTGGTAATGCTTCTTCACTGAATATGGTTACAATAGTCTGCATTTTTGATAGTATTATTTTTGGTAACATATTCATTGAATGAAACATTCTGTTATTTATTCTATCCGAATAATGTTGAAAACATCTTTAGGTATAAGGACACCAAGTCATATTGAAATTCATACTTAAAGATAATTTAAAGTGATCTAACTATTGCAAGACCATATTCTATTGATAATCTTACTGAATACATACATGAACATTCTAGTAAATGAGGTTTTTGAGTAAAATAAATATGGGAATAGTTAAGGTAAAATAGAGTGATATGCTATGGTACACTGTGATTATCATAGGATAGTAATAATCACCAAGTTTTTGGTGTAGGGTAGGGAAGAAAAAGTAGATCTTCAATCAAGACATCAAAGCTTAGAATTTTTGTATAGATTTTTGATTTTTTCCAGCGTTGATCAGTAGCCAGAGAAAGAGACTGAGCTGTAATTCTTATCCAAGTAAAGCACTTGGAGGGAACAGACAAATCATGGATTGTTTTACTATTCTTTTCTTTGATCAACTGGCATGCTGAGACTTCTAGTACCACAAGCTTCTAGATGGCTATTGAACTTTCTTCAGGTGATCTATCCTGGGACTATGCTAAAGTATCTTCATGATTGACATTCTTTTGTTTGTTACATTTTTAACTATGTCAAGCCAACTACAGATGCCATGACCGGAGTCGAGTGGGCAGAATGTGAGGGAAGCTTAAAAGTCTGCACAATCCTCTTCTGCTAGCAGCAAGTCTACAAGTGAGTTTAAAAGACTTTGTTCATTTCATTAAATCTCCTCCAGTGGTCATGATAGCAAAGGACAAAAGATGGCATATGTAAGTGATGGTTGCTGGACTATGCTTTTATCAAGTGTAAGTTATACAAGATTCTATCATCCTCAGCGAGTTGTTGGAAAAGATTGCTCCTAAAGTCTGAGAACAATGGACTTTGTGCTATAAGCTAAATCTTTATCTCATCAATCTGGATGAGAAATGACTGTGTTATGTTACAAGATGTCTGCTCTAGGTACTGACGTTACAGAGTTAAAGATGACCCTTGTAAAGACTACAGAAGTCAGATGAAATGAGGAAGTCGTTTGCACAAACAAGGGGGGTCAAGAAGTGCTAACTCTTTATGTGTTTTTTTCAGTAGCCTAGCAGGTGTCAGCTGACAGCTTCAATTCCAGAGAGACAAAGACTCAATGACTTTTTACCATGCAAAGGAAAAGAGATGGATTATTGTATGAGGGATAATATTAAGACATTCATTTTGTTGTTTACTTTTTCAGCGAAGGAATTATTTTTCAAAAGACTTTGCCAATCTTATTTTGATTAATTAACAACAAAGGGATGTATAACCTAAAGACTTTGCTACACCAAGAAGAGTAAAGTCATCTGAACTACCAGGTTTCCATGGATCCAGATGAAGACAAGAAGATACATTTTTTAGACTAGGCCTAGCTAGAATTCTATCTTTTTATAAAATCAAATCACAGTTTCTCATAACATAATAATTTAAATGCTACAAATCTATTATGGGTAAATTGATAATTTCCATAGACTTGTTATTAAAGTGATAGATGTTGTCTGTGTGTTTATAAGAAGAATGAAGAAAGAAGATTCCGTGATCTCTAATGTATAAAAGGTATTGTTCATTGGAAAGTCTAGATACTTTGAGGAGTCAATACAATGTATTTCATCCTCAAGAGGGGGAAATGTTAAATATGATGTGTTTTACAATGAACAATATCTTGGTATAATATAATGTAAGTCATATATATACTGCTGACCTCACCATAATAGCACAACACTATTCACTGTATAAAGTGATTGTAATACTGACATTATAACATCATATTCTATACTAAGGAGACGTGTATAAGTTGGAAATAGATACATAAGTGTACACAGCACTATTCACGGATCCATGACTATGTAGGGTGTTAAGGCTGTACACAGCACGATAACTATACATCCATGAGTGGAAACAGGTTATGCTGATGCATAGAGAAAGAGTTCTATATTTGTTATGGTCATATATGTGCAGACACAAACACTCAAGTATAATGAACACGCCCACACATGACATTGACAGTGAGTCATGAACCTATATAAGATGGGAGTTACCAAGATGGAGGTTGGTTGGATCAGGGCTGTACAGAAGGTATGAGCCCTATGTCATAAGAAGGATCCAGAGCCTTCAAGGAGAAGGTTGTGATGTAAGCGTGAGGAATCCATGATGGAAGCGTGAAGGAAGGAATGTCTCCCAGGATGCTTGAGTGAAGCAACAGCTGCCTGAAGCTCGTGACGATTTGTAAGACAAACCCTTCACTTCAAAGGATATATGAACTATGGACACTAGACACTAAAGACTGTAAGACGTTTCTCTGATATTCTTTTATATTCATTTCTGTAACTTTCACTACTTTTAAAGAAGAAGCAATAAATCTCCATTTTATAAAGAAACCTCTCTGATGTCATCCTGCTGCGGCGAGCCATATACTACAGGTGCTAACGCCATTTTCTACAGGGCTCACTTGATTCCTCACTCACTTGTAATGGCTCTCTGTGTGCTGAATGCCATGCAGTGTCTGACCTAGTTTTTGGGAGGCTCACTAGCTTCCTCACTCACTTGTAATGGCTCTCTGTGTGTTCAAGGCCCTGCAGTGTTTGGCCTAGTTTTGGGGAGCCTCACTAGGTGTGCCTGCCCTTGCCTCCTTTATGTTGGCCCTTAACTGGCATCCTTGTTGACTACTGCTGGGCCTTTACTGGCATCCATACTGGAAGACTGACGGGCTACCGCTTCTACCTTGTTCACTCTGTCCTCACCGCTATGCTGTGTCAGGCTGAATTTTTGGGTGGTTCATGATAAGCTACCTCTGTTTTAATGGTTCCCTGTGTTCTCAATACCATGCTGTGTCAGGCTGAGTTTTTGGGTGGTCCCTATGCCTACCTCTGTTTTAACCAGGCCGTTGCACAGAACTAGGCATAATGGTGCCATTAGGCAGCCTCAGAGGCATGCATACATGCTGCCCCAGCTGTTTCCTGTCCATTTCCGTTGGGTTTTCATCAATTTCTGAGGTTGACAGGTTTTCACATGACCTTCCCTCTACCGAACTTGGGTCCCCTCAAAAAATGCTTGAGTCTCCCATTGACTTCAATGGGGTTCGTTACTCGAAACGAGCACTCGAGTATCGGGAAATACTCGGCTCGAGTAACGAGCACCCGAGCATTTTAGTACTCGCTCATCACTACCGAGAATCCCTTGATAAATTTTCGATAGAAGCTAGCCAAACCTAACCTAGAAATGGCTGAAGGGCTTTCAGATTTGAAGATAGATCCCACTTCTCTATAGCAATGACTTTAAGAGGATCCATACAAAAAGAATAAAGTGTGATATACCCCAGAAACGTGACCTTTAGGACCCCAAACAGGCATTTGGACAACTTAGCATATAAATGATTTTTACAAAATAATTACATCTTTCCTAACATAAACACGAATTTTGATCTTTTCCCCAGATATACAACCATGAAATAAACAAGAAATTTTCAAAAACGTGATTTGCAAAATACTGGAAGACAGCTGGTGAATTATGGACATAACCAGGTATAAAAATGCCCCTCTGGGATGTTTAAAGCCGTCTTTCATTCATTCTCTTCCTTTATCCTGATTAAATCATAGGCCCCATGAAGGTCAATTTTCGAGAATCACTGGGCCCCCACAATTGGATCATATATATCTGGGATTAGAGGGTGGGGATGTTGCTTCTTAAAGGTGAATTTGTTCTGTATTCTATGCATGGTCTAAGGCCACCACCCTTTTTTCCCACAAAGAAAAACCCGCCACCTAATGGACGATTGGATGGGTGAATATGTCCCTTCAGGAGACTCTCCTGGACATATTCGCACATAGCCTCTCTCTCTCTGGTCCAAGCAAGATATCTAGAACCAGGGATTAATTCTATGAAGAGAAGGTAACATATCAGCATTTTTTTTTTTTTTTAAATGTGCCCCTCCTCAGGGAGACATTCAGCTACATTCAGTGAAATACAATGTGAAGCACACTGAGGTCTCCATTTGGAAAGCTCACAGGAGGACCAATCAAATACAGGATTGCGCAGTCCCAATCATGGAAGTCCCAAAATAACATCGGCTGTCAAATTATCCATCACTAACAGACTTAAGACCTTAGAGTGAATAGATCCAGCCTTACACTAATAGGAGGCATGACGTATGGGATCCTACCCCTGGCCAATAGGGTAAAATGGGCCCCCATATTTAGCTTAACACAACATATTGCTAACCCAGACAAAAAAGAAAAATTTATAAAGCTAATTGATGCTTAAGAGTCAATATGGGCGTGACCTGACAGATATTTGCTATGAAGAGACACCGAAATAGGCAACACATAAGTTTGTTTGTGTTATTGAGAGATACCTGGGTGACACTCCCGATTATCACCCAGGTGCTGGAGTTTTCCCTCGGTTGTCCATTCATGGAGGGACAATAATAAATCCGGTGACCAGGCTTTCCACAGTAAAGACACAGGTTGAACTGCAATTAGTAGGCCCTAGCATCGGCAGAACCCAACTGCATAGGTTCCTTGGGCAGTAAACAAGAGGAGAAAGGAGATTTCTTAGCAGAGAAGATATACAGTAGGGAGGAAGGGGTGTTTTAGAAATTTTAGGTACCCCCTTATCTTTACGTCTCTCCCTTAAACTTCTGTCAATCCTGACTACTAAGGACAATAGATATCCCAGGAGAGTGCCTTGGGGGACACCAACAGTGAGGAGGTGAGGTTAGGAGGTAGTTGGTGAGTGGGTGAAGCTGATGTGCGGTCGGAGAGGTAAGGGGAGATCCAGAAAAGAACCAAGCCTGTGACAACAAGGAATTAAAGAGTTTTTAGTAGGAGGGAATGGGAGACAGTGTTAAAGGCAGAGGATAGATCAAACAGAAGGAATGAAGAGTAATGGCCTGAGGCTTTGGAACAGGTCATTGGCCACTTTGGTGAGGGAAGTTTTTCGTGGAGTGGTCTTGACAGAAGCCATAATGAAAGTTGGATGAAAAGTGGGTGGACAATTGAAGGTAGACATGTTGTTCAAGGAGTTTTGAGGCCAAGGGAAGACATGAAAAGGGCCTGTAGCAGCACAAGGAGGATGGGTGAAGGGATGGCTTGTTGAGGATATGAGTGATGGTTGTGTGTTTTTGTGATGAAGAAAAAGTGCCAGTGCTTAGTGATAGATTGAAGAGATAAGTTAGGGCTGGGAAGACTGCTGAGGTCAGATTGGGAATAAAGTAGGATTGGATTAGATCTCAGGGGGTGAGGTGCGATGTGGAGAGTAGGCTGGAGATGTTATAGAGTGGAGAAATAATTTATTTGGGAAGATCACAGACCAGGCATGAAGATAGGTTTAGGAAAGTGTATGATGAAGCTTCTTCTGATTGTCAGGGCCCCAGGGAACAAAGAGACACAGGACAAGTGGTCCCTATGGCTAACATTCCCCACGCTGTCCCTATCTACTTGCAGTGCAGGTCCTAAATGACCGTCCACAACTGGGCGTCAGTCCCTTCACTGCAAAACACAGACAAGACACAGTACAGATGAACAAGGTACAATGACAGTAGACAAGGTAAAGTCACAAACACAAACAGAAGAACAAGACCAAGAAGGCAGCAAGGAATGGAGGACCAAACAAATGGAGGACAAAATCCAGAGACGCAACGAGGTATGCAGAGAAACAAGAGCCAGAGATAGTAGTAAGATAAACTAAGGACAAAGCAAGAAACACTGAGGACTAAGCGAAGCAAAATGTGGACTAAGCGAGGTAAACTGAGAACCAAAAGACAAAGACTGGAAAGAAATAGGCAAAGGGACCAGGAAACCAGGAATACAAACTAAGGCTATGTTCACATTACGTAAAACTACGGCCGTTGTTTTGAGGTTCCCTATAATGACTGCAATGTAATGTAACTACGGCCGTTGAATTCACACTACGTATCAGATAACGGCCGTTGTTTATATGGCCCTGTGAAAAATGAACATGTCAATTATTTCCGGCCGGTAATACTGCAACAACTGCCGTGGATTTCAATGCGGCCGCGAACGTAAAACTTAGATCTGCCGAATTAAACTTGATTTTGAAGTAAAACATTTTCTGAGTGGTTTCTCGGGCTGGGCGCAGTATTTAAAGTAAATGACCTGTTTCATCCCGTTTATAATCATGCTAGGAATCAAAATTAAACAATGGCTGTAGTTTCACGACTAGCCCGTACGATAGTAACTCTATGGCCGTTGTTTTGGCCTCAAAACAATGGCCGTTGAAAATAACGACCGTTATTTTACGCAGTGTGAACATAGCCTAAAAGGCAAAAAGGCTGGATCTAACTAAGCAGACAAGCTGCACAAGACCCCTACATCAAGAGCCGCAATTGAAGGGAGAGAGACGGCTATAAGGGAAACTAAGTCCCGGACACAAAGCTTATAGGTTAGGCAGGAGAAAACACAGAAAGACAGAGACCTGTCCATCAGAACACAGCAGAGACAATAAGGGAGAAAGCCACAGCAAGGTAAGTGCAGGGAGAACTAAGAAACATGGAACGGATCACAGAAGACATAAGCAAAGAACAGAATAAAACCAGGCACAGACTTAAGGCCAAAAGCGCAGTCTTTGGCCCAGAGGGCGAATCTTCGCCACAGAGGGTGGCACTGGTGCCTTTTCAGGCACGATCATGACACTGATATTGTCAATGATTTGAAGTATATGGAAAAGTCCTCATCAAAGTGGGGCAGAGAAAGAAGCTAAATGTGTTAAAAAGTTGTGAGACAGAGACTATATGAGAGAAGCAAAGTCATCCTGTTTGGCAGGGGGAAGTTAAAACTTGAAATTAGTGAGTGCTTGCTTGTATGTCTGACTTTCCCTTGAAGTTTTCCTTGAAGTGTGTTTTCATCCAGTGCCGCTCTGCATCTCCGAGTGAAGAGCTAAAGTAATTTTGTAGATATAAATGGAAGTGCCCCATTAATACAGACTCCAAACAAGAACTCAAGTACTCCCCCTTTTTATAGACCGCTAACCCTTCTATCTCTAAACCCAGACCAGACATCAGCTTTTATAATGAAGACTGTCATATCTGGGTGTATATCTAAAATTATTTAAGGACTCGATCTGGAGTTTGGTTTTGTCCTGAGGATACGTCAGCGCTGTATAAGATTTTATACGATGAGTAAGAGGTATGGCTTAGACATTGACACTAACAAGCCTTAGAAAGCTATATTTTTTGTTATGGAAGCTTTAGGCCCCCACAAGAGCTTCTGCACTGCAGAACATTTATACAGAACCTCAAAGAACTGGTGAAGAAATGTTCTTAGGGCCATTGTTTGCTTCTTTTGTGTACTTTTCAGCCAATTACCTTGTCCCTTGGTTTCTGAGATCACTGTTTTTAATTTCTCATTCAATGTTAATGGGTGGAGAAGGTGATGTTTTCAGATACTGGTCACATCATGTT
Organism: Dendropsophus ebraccatus; assembly: GCF_027789765.1. NCBI lineage: Eukaryota > Metazoa > Chordata > Amphibia > Anura > Hylidae > Dendropsophus > Dendropsophus ebraccatus. Next base: position 227,967,053 of record NC_091454.1, read on the forward strand.
TAGTGCTTGAGATACTGTACAAAATCTGAGGGTCTTTGAGTGCAGACTTCTTTTTTTTTTTTTTTTTGGCTTTTAATGATTGGTGGGATATTGCAGCCACAAACATCAACAGATCAAAACATATAAACATCTCAAGAGGAGGATCCACACAGAAAAAAGACGAGGAAGATGAGCAGAGAGGGGTTCAAACGTACCCTGCAGTGCACGAAGGAAGTCGTTTTACACTTACCCTGTTCCTGTCATCCCCTTGGTCCTTGGCATCTCCACCATTTTCTGACAATACATCACATAAATTTTTATAAGAGGAAGACTGGCCTGAGCCCGATTCCTCAGTTAGGCTAGCCCCACTCTATGACGTTAGCCAGATGACGCAGCTTGCTCAGCTCAGATAGGCTAAGCAAGCAGGAGGCATCTGATCCTGTTGAATCGGAGTGTAGGACTGGAGTTGTGATTTGAACCTAGAGGCAACACGCTAGCTGTAGTGCGCGGCCCGCGCAAAATATTTCAGACGCGAAGCTAAAACAAGAAGTAGAAAATCCTGGGATTATCAGAATTATTGTTGCATCCTTGTTTGGACATTGCTAGAAATCTCAGGCTTCGTGTTATTTACCGAGATATTATTGTAAACATTGTATTCTTTATATATGATCCCAATCACTAGTCATAAGGTCATATGCAGAAATGAGCCAACCTGCTGAAAGTTTGAATGAACCCAACAATTGGCATTTCAATCCTGCTGCCATAGGCTGTGTCTTTATTTTCCAGGCAGTCCACGGAACATATCCACCTTCTACAGGCAGCAAGGTTCAATTGGCGATTGTTCGTGTTCTTGCCAAGGTTTTGGCAGGTTCACTCATCTCTGATGCTTAAAAACCAAAATCATTATCAGCAGAAAGTACAACCCAGCCCTTTATTTCTTTATATAACTCAATCACTTAAGTAGATTATATATGTGTCCATGGAAAGCCTTCTTCAAGTCTTTATTCTTTAGACTGTATATAATGGGGTTGATGAGAGGGGTAAATACAGTATATAGCAGGGACAGGATCTTACTGATGGTCGAGGATTTTCCTTTTGTTGGGATAAAATAAACAATGAATAAAGTCCAGAAAAATATGGAGACCACAATGAGGTGGGAGCTACAGGTGGAGAAGGCTTTCTGTCTACCAGTACTGGACGGGATCCTTAAGATGGTGACAATAATTTTCATGTATGAGAACATGATTATTATTATAGGGACTAAAGTTAGTGGTATGCCCAGTAAAGAGTCTTGCAGCTGGACATGGTAGGTATCAGAACAGGAAAGTTTTAGTATAGGCATGAAGTCACAGAAGAAATGGTCAATGATGTTTGGACGACAAAAGTTTAGCCTCAGTATTGTTATGATGAGCGACAACGTAACGGAAAAAGCCGCCAACCAAGAAATGATGGACAATATAACACAATATGTACTTGTCATGATGGAGGAGTACCGGAGGGGATTACAGATGGCCACATATCTGTCATAGGACATCACAGCCAGGAGGAAACATTGAAATCCTTCTAAGGAACCAAAGACATAAAACTGAGTCATACAACCAATGAAAGTAATGGTTCCTCTATAATATAGTACAATTTGAAGCATGTTGGGTACAATATCTGTGGTCAGCAGAAGGTCACTAATGGAGAGTTGTGAGATGAAGAAGTACATTGGGGTGTGGAGGATCTTGCTGGTGGACACCAGGGTGATGATCAGGAGATTCAAGAACATTGTAAACCAGTAAATCACAATGAGCAGAGAGAACATTAGAATTCTTATATTCCGACTGACCTGAAACCCTAAGAGGATGAACTCTATGACAGCCGTCATATTGGTCTTCTCTAGGGGTGTACGTACTATAGAGGAGGCCCATGTGGCTGCTATGGGGGTCCCGGAGATAGAGGGTCCAGTCCAGGCTGATCTTGTCCTCATTGTAGTTGATGTGGAGAAGCTGCACAGGGATGAGGTCTTCACCAGAGCTAGAATGTCAGCAAGGAAGGAAAAATTTACCATGAATATAATATGGAGGCATCAGGACCTTCTGGATGTTATTATGGTACAGTATTTGGAAGCAAATGATACTGATCATATTTTTATCCTTCATCTTTCCTATGAGGACTTTTCTGGTTTTTAACTTTTATTTAGTCTTTTTATGCTATTTTATACAAAGAAAAAGAGAAAACAACTTACAATGATGGAGCCTGTATAGAGGCAATAGGAGTGTAAAACTAGGCCATGTACCATGTACCATGAATATAATATGGCGGCACCTTCTGTAATAGATGGATATTATCATATTTAGCAGCAGATAACACTGACCATATTTTTTTTATCCTTCATCCTTTCTATGAGGACTCTGTGTCTCCATCCTGTTGTTTTTGACCTTTATTGGTCTTTTCATATTATTTTATACAGAGAATAAGATGAGAAAACAATAGACAGTAATGGTGTCAGGACTGGTATACGGATACAAGTAGGAGGACGCAGACAGTAGACTCTAGGCTGATTCCTCACCCACTGTCCCTGTCTACTTGCCTCGGTCTGCCTTAGATGATAGTGGGGAACTGGCCATTAGTCCCTTACTTACAAGTGTAACGCAAAACGCAGACGAACAAACACTATATTAGAAGTTGATAGTCCAAGGTCTCAATGGCAAACTAAAGTACCGAATTCAAAAAATTAGTCACAGACAGGTCAATAAGCTCAGGGCAGGCGGGTAAAAAGCGTTATCAGCGTCCAGAAGCAAAGGGTCAGAATAACAAGGTTAACGGGAAAGGAAGTAACACTTAACAGACAGAGTATAACCCAATAGCCAGCAAGGGGTAAACTGGCTGGGGGTGTTCTATAGGAGGTGCGAGGTCTGGTCCAGAATGTAATTAGACCATCCCCCTGATCTCCAACCACAGACAGCTGAGAATAAACACACCAAATGGCAGTTAGACCTGATAGGCACAGATAGAATCAAAACTAACAAAATTTAAAGCATCTATTTCACAGGGAGACTGGGAGGAGCAAAAAACTGTCAGTGCTCCTCGTTCCCCACTCTCTTCCGGCACTATCACATTCGGTGGCAGCGAGTGGGTGAGTGCAGGGGGGGCCGTGGGGAGGTGCGTAGGGGCAGCCAGGGCCGCTTCTGCCATGAGGCGGAATGAGTATTCCGCCTCAGGCGGCAGATTCTGCGGCCATGCAGGGGGCGGCAGATAGCCGCCCTGCAGCCGCTCACTTGTCCTGCGGCAGCCGTCCGGTCCCGCCGCGCTCCCGCGCTGTCAAGTCAGCAGCTTTCATGGTCCTCCAGCAAGTCGTGAGTGCCCGGGGTCAGCGGGGGCCGCGATGAGCTGGGACAGCGGTTATCGTTGGCGGCGGGATGGCGGCGATGACAGCCGCTGACTGACGGCGCGGGAGCGCGGCAGGGGACAGCGGTGAGCTTTGGCGGTGGGAGTGCTGCGGCAGGACAGGTGAGCGGATGCAGAGCTGGAGCGCGCGCGGGGGGGGTGGGGGGTGGTGTTCTTTGTATACGGGGGTGCCGGGTACGCATTGTGGTCTGGGGGGGGAGGGGGGGGCGGCGGGAGCTAGTGAGGGGGCGGCCGCCTGCGGTTTGCCTCAGGCGGCGGAGACCCCAAAATCGGCCCTGGGGGCAGCAGATAGAGGATAGAGGCGGTCTGCTGCTTCCGTTCCTATTCCATGGAGCGACGGCAACAGATCGCTGCTATCACAGTCAACATGTTGAAAGACAAATGACAGCAACGATCAGCCGACATCGCTCATGTCAGCTAATCGTTGCTTTCTATTACACAGAATGATTATCAGCCATTGGCCGAATATGGATGATAATTGTTCCGTGTAATAAGGCCTTAACAGTGAAGAGGCCAGACAGAACTTAGCAGGTAAAGTCGGGTGCTTCCATGAAACATTGGTTTGAGCAGACAGAATAAGCCGGTGTTCAGACTAACACAAAACAAAAACACAGAACAAGCACAAAACAAGACCAAAGACCCAATCACAGTCATGCTCTGTGACTCGAAGACCGCGATGATATGTACAGCCCTTACAAATGGAGCCTGTACAGCAGGGGTCTCAAACTCGCGGCCCTCCAGCTGTTGCAAAACTACAATTCCCATCATGCCTGGGACAGCCAAAGCTTTGCTTTGGCTGTCCCAGGCATGATGGGAATTGTAGTTTTGCAACAGCTAGAGGGCCGCGAGTTTGAGACCCATGCTGTACAGTATATGAGACACGAATTTTTGACACATATGAAACACATAATTTTTTATTATAAATCTGTATTCCATGGAAAGTTCTGTCCTATAGTATGTGCATTCATCAATACAGTAACAATAACAACCATTATATACATGACAAATAACACCTAATTTACTCATAAAAAATGGAAAAGGAAAAAAAAAACATATCCAATAAAAAATAATAATAATCATAATAATACTCAGGAAATATCTAGTAAATAGAAAAACCCAGGAATAAATCTGATAAATAGAAAAAGAAGAAATAGCAGCTAAATCATGAATAAATCATCACAAAACTGAAAGCATATAATGGGAATATATTTTATATTATATCAATAATACATCACATATAATATAAAAGTAAAGAATTATTGATTATACACAAATTACACTTAGATTACTAATGGGTAAAAAAAATCTTTATTCACAGCATTTGTATTCATCAACATTTTATTTCCTTATAGAACGCACAAAAACTCCCAGGTATATAAAGTTTTAAAATTAACATTTTAAAGATTTTTCACAATTTTGGCCACCACTGTATAGATAGAAAATATCCTGATTAATATACTGTAGAATTAATAGTAAAGACCCCCAATTACTATTAATAAATAGAACAAAACTTACATATAATACTTTCATCCGGCACTTTGTACTGTTGGCTCCTCCTGGCGGCTCAGTGCTTCCCTCTCAGAATCTCCGTCCTGTTCAGCCTCCTGATCCCCATGAAACAGAAGAAGCTTCCAGCGTTCCGGGGCTGTTAGATGTAAGAACCTGCAGAGTATCAGACCCATGAAGGTGCCCTATACTGCTATAGAGCCAGAAGAGGCCATATTTATATCCTGTACATACTGAGAAGCTTCATCCTAATCTTCTCTGGGGAGATTTCTGGGCCCTTGTCTCCTGTGTAGATATTACCCATCTATTCCCAGTCTGGAAGCTCTATGGGACAATCTTCTCCATAGAGTCACTCAGCACTTAGGACTAGAGATGAGTAAACCAAACTTCCTGACCTGAGATTCATTCAAAAATTTAAAGTTAATGCAAAAAAAAAAAAGTTGATTAAGGAAGAAACTACATTTTTTGAAAGTTCCTCCGAAATGGATATTGCACATGATGGTTATTATGTTATTTATTATGATAATTTATTCAACACTCATAGTAGAGATGAGTGAACCAAACTTCCAGAAGCGAGCTTTGTTACGAACTTTGCAAAAAGTTTGCAACCGAACCATATTTTTTGTAAAGTTCGTAATGAGTTTGTAAAGATGTCTGCCGCACATGTCGGTACAGTACAGTGAAATGGTGGGTGAAAGGTATTAACCATAATCCCTTGTAGCTGTCCAGTCGGCTGGAGACCACCCCCCTGTGATGTCACATTTTCTCCTTCAGTATTTATTCAGGAGTGTTCTGTCAGTCCGCCATCTAGCTTACAGTATGTACAGTGTGCAGAAAACACATATACATACAGTATTCAGAGAGCAAGAGAGAGAGGGGGGGGGGAAGAAATAAGTAAGAGGTGGGGAAGAGATAGTCATGGAGGGGCAAGGTTTTAGAAGGTTCATTAGTTATAAGGGAGAGAGAAAGGAAAGTGTACGAAAAGCAGCAGTGGAATCTGTGTAGCTGGGATATTTCTGCAGTCACTAAGGGCCCTATTCCACGGGCCGAGCAACGATGCTAGATCGGCGCTCGTTTACTGGGCCTATTCCATGGCCCAGCGTGTTGCCACATCACAGATGATAGGGTTGACGGGGAGGCCCAGATCCCGTTGCAATGATGCAGTGGCAGTGTCAGTGTCAGCCAATAAAGTCACCCAGTGAGCAGTCAGGGATATGTAACGACCTTTACCGTGCTTACTGGTCCATGTGTCTGTAGACGGATGGACCTTGGTGGACACAGATGCAGCCAACGGGCTTCAGATATTTTCTGCAACGTGCTGGGCCCGGGCAGGGACAGCTTTTCTTTCAGAGAAATGCCTGCTAGGCATCTGATACTAGGGACATGCCAGGGCCAGGATGTGGTGGAAACCATCTGTGTCCACCAGGCAACATTTCCAAAGCTAATAGCCTAGCAATGCCTAGTTTTTTTGGTTTGGGATGGTTGGGGTGAAAGCATTTCTTATGCTCCCACATCTGGTACACAGAATGCTGGCTGCCGGACTGGCAGCTGTATGGCGTGTAGGTCACACTGATGGTAGGAGAAGATGTCAGCCATGTTGGTGGTGATGGGGAGCGGCCAACAGTATCTTTGAGTGGAGATGGTGCTTGGTCGTGCTGCACCGACACATCAGCAGAAGAGGGCCGCTTTGGCTTGGAAGTGGCGGTGGAGGCAGTAGATGTCACGGTAGTTTGAAGCCCAGGACCTGTGTGGCCTTTTCTCTCCGAGCCGCTATTCCACAGAAATTCATGCTTTCCCTGCATGTGCCTGTTCATGCTCGTGGTACTTAAACACTTTTCATTTTTTCCTCTACTTACGCATTGCTGGCAAATGCGACATATCACCTCAGTCAGAGAATCAGAGGCTTGATCAAAAGAGGCCCAGGTTCGGGACCTCTTAGACGGCTAAAACCTAGTACAGGTCTCCCCGCTGTCACTACTGACCTTGGCTGGCGATTTGTGGTTGGCTGAAAGATAGATATAAGAGGGTTATTGTTAATGGTGTATATTCCGAGCAGAGATTAGTTACAAGTGGTGTGCCACAAGGGTCTGTTCTGGATCCTATTCTTTTTAATATGTTTGTAAGTGACATAGGAGAAGGATTGATAGGTAAAGTTTGTCTGTTTGCTGATGACACAAAAGTGTGCAACAGGGTTGATATTCCTGGAGGTGTCAGTAATATGGAAAATGATTTAGCTTTGCTAGATAAGTGGTCCAAACATTGGAAATTGAAGTTCAACGTTTCCAAATGTAAAATAATGCACTTGGGGAGGAGGAATCCTCTGTTCGAGTATCACATCCGCAGTACTGTGTTGGAAAAGACTTCAGAAGAAAAGGATTTAGGGGTAGTGATTTCTGACAGTCTTTAAATGAATCACTAGTGCAAACAGGCGGTGAGAAAGCAAATTGTATGCTGGGGTGTATATAATGGTATGCTGGGGTGTATAGCTAGAGGTAAAACCGGTAGGAAGAGAGAGATTGTGATCCCGCTGTATATATATAATGGTATGCTGGGGTGTATAGCTAGAGGTATAACCAGTAGGAAGAGGGAGATTGTGATCCCGCTGTATAGAGCTCTGGTGAGGCCACATCTGGAATACTGTGTCCAGTTCTGGAGACCTCACCTAAAAAAAGGACATTGATAAAATAGAACGGGTCCAAAGACGGGCTACAAAAATGGTGGAGGGTGTGAGGCATAAACCATATCAGGAAAGACTTAAGGATTTAAATCTGTATAGTCTGGAGGAAGAAGGGAAGGGGGGACATGATTGAAACCTTTAAGCATGTCAAAGGACTAAATAGGGTTCAGGAGGGAAGTGTTTTTAATAAAAAACTGAGCTCAAGGACAAGAGGACACAGTGAGAGGTTATCTGGGGGAAAAATAAGAAACAACGTGAGAAAATATTATTTTAGTGAAAGAGTTATAGATACTTGGTACAAACTTCCAGGAGATGTAGTTGGTAAATGTACAATAACTGAATTTAAACATGCCTGGGATAAACATATATCTACCATTATCATCTACATCATCATATATCTACTGATGATGTTCTTGCTTGTATGTTGGCCGGACCGCTGGAAGCAGTGCCTTGTGCACTACCTCTATCTTCCCTTCCTACACCTGATATTGTTCGCCTACCACCTATGGTTCTCACCATGTTCACAAGATAGATATGAAATCTTAGATAGAAGATCCAAAAAAAAATATCAACAGATCTACCCACTCTAGATAAATCCATGTACACAAATTAGATGTACGATTAATTACTGTATAACAGATGTCAAGTATTTTGTATTTCTGGTGACTGACAGAATGTTTTTCAGCTGATAGGAATACAGCTGTAATTACTAAATAAATGCACGTACACAAATCAGATGTACGTTTAATTACTTTATACCAGATGTCAAGTATTTTGTATTTTTGGTGGTGGACAGGAGACGTTTTTTAAGCTTATATAAATACAGCTGTAATCACTAAACAAATGCATGTATACAAATGATATGTATGTTTAATTACTGTATAACAGATGTGAGCAGACCAAAATACACTTTTGGGCACTATGTATAAATGGGCAAATCCAATATGCAATATGCAATGCAATACCCAAGCTAAGTATTGCTGTGATGGCAATGCTGTCTTTGGACAGGAAAATGCTTGATGCAAATATGCTAGTCTAACCTTGCTAAACACCCCACTAATCTCACTAATCTCAGTAATCTCAATACCTATCTCAGGAATATCACTAATTTCACTATCTATCTGTCTGATTGAAATGCCAGCATGCAGCATGCAATGAGACATTGAGGGAGCACTCTATCCAGCACAGTGAGTGAGCTGAAAATGGCATCCAGAACGCAGCACAGTGACTCTTTTATGAGATGGTCATGTGATTTTAGCAGCCAATGAAACCCCAACACCTCTGCAATGACACTTCTATGTGCTCTGCACTGATTGTCTGGCAAAAAAGGCGCTCAAACGCTAACTGAAATGAACAGTAAAATGTTTGGTTTGGTTCGAGAAATTCAAGATGTTCGACTTGAACCTAACTAACTGTCCGATCAACACTATTTAGGAGTACCTGACATCATGATAATCATGATGCTAGAAAATCCCAGGTCCAGTCCACCGTGCAAGGGCAAACACTAAGGTAAGCTTGGGAACAAAGTGGGATAGCACAGGTGGTGGGGTGCCATAGGGAGAGTAGTCTGGAGCTGTTTTTCAGTGGTGGAGGAGAGGTAAGTTATTGGGGAAGAGCACATAACAGGCATAAAGGTGAGTTGAGGGGACTGTATGATGAATCTTTCTCTGATTTTGCTAGTCTTATGTATGGTAAAGTCCTCATTAAAGTTAAGAAATATGGGGGAGGCAGTAGGGGATGCAGAAGGATACATCTTTTTTTTTTTTTTTTACTATCAGAAGATTTCCAGCATCAAATGCACTGTGCCTATTGAATCCCCATCCAAACTACAGTACAATAAGCCAAACTGTTGCTTAGTGTCATGAGGTTTCCTGAGCAGAAGCAGAATGTCTGGCACACACTGCACCAAAACCTTTTGATTATGCCTGAAAACCCCTTTGGTATTTAGCACAGACAGTCCTGGTATGTTTTTTGTACTCAACAAAGAAATGAAATACTTTAGGAAGAAAACAATGAAAATTAACTTGTATGTGTTTTATTTTCTTTCATGTGGCTCAATGCTAGACACTGTCTGATAGATGGTGCCCATTAATAAGCCAAGTCTTAGTGTTAGTCCATATAATTGCTAATGCCAACCTCCCCTCCTATTGCTTCGGTACCCAACACCACAGGGAAAAGGCAGGTACGTACTGTTTCTGAGGTAGTAACAGGCTGGCATTATTAGGCTGAACAGGTCCAATATAAATAGTTTTTTCTTCAGTATTGTCTGGCTGGCTACAGCCATAACCAGCCAGATGCAAACTCTAAGTATTAACAGCCTGGAATTACCAGAATGGGAAAAGCCATTTATATTGGCCCTTGAGAGCTTCATAATGCCAGCCTGTTACCATCCCAGACACAGACCTCCATTTTTGTTGATTTATGTCCGATCAATACCAGCTCTTCCCAAAACCCTCGTAGCATTGTGTATTTAGTAGAGATGAGCAAATCACTTGAAAGTTCATTTCCCGAAGTTCGCGAATATTCGCCTCAGATAGTTTGGCTTCCTCTAATGTGTATATATTTGTATATCCATAAGTTAAAAACTAGAAGGGGGAGGATTGTCTTTGCCTCCTTGGTTTGATCTTTATGGACACTACTGGTTTTCCTGATTTATTACCATGGTTCTGTTAACATTGCCTGCTTTATGTATGATCCCCATAATTAATCATTAGGTCATCTGTCATAAAGGCTTTGATTCTAAGAGAATTACAAAATATTGTGCAGGACCCTTTGATAACTTAGCGCCATGGTCAGCAGAATGTAAAACCCAGTCCTAGATTTCTACATCAATTCTAGCACCTGAGACGTTTATAAACGTTTTCATGTAAAGACTTCCTAATATCATTATTCTTTAGACTGTATATAATGGGGTTGATCAGAGGGGTAAATACAGTATATAGCAGGGAGAGGATCTTACTGATGGTCGATGAGTTTTCCCTTGTCGGAAAAACATAAACACCGAACAGAGTCCAGAAAAATGTGGAGACCACAATGAGGTGGGAGCTACAGGTGGAGAAGGCTTTCTGTCTACCGGTACTGGACGGGATCTTTAAGATGGTGACAATAATTTTGGCATAGGACAATATGATTATTATTATAGGAAATAAAGTTAATGGAATGCCCAGTAAAGAGTCTTCCAGCCGAACATTGTAGATATCAGAACAAGAAAGTTTTACAATAGGCATGAAGTCACAGAACAAATGGTCAATGATGTTTGGTCCACAGAAGTTCAGCATTAGTATTGGTGTGATAAGAAATAACATAATCCCATAAGCAGCCAACCAAGAGATGACGGACAATATCACACAATGTTTAGTTGTCATGATGGAGAGGTAATGGAGGGGATTACAGATGGCCACATATCTATCATAAGACATCACTGTAAGGAGAAGACATTCAGATACTTCTGAGGCACCAAAGAAGTAAAACTGAGTCATACAACCCATAAAAGTCATGGATCCTCTATAATATAGTAGAACATGAAGCATGTTGGGGACAATATCTGAGGTCAGCAGGAGGTCACTGATGGAGAGCTGTGAGATGAAGAAGTACATTGGGTTTTGGAGGATTTTACTGGTGGACACCAGGGTGATGATCAGGAGATTCATGAATATTGTAAACCAGTAAATCACAATGAGCAGAGAGAACATTAGAATTCTTATATTCTGACTGACCTGAAATCCTAAGAGGATGAAATCTGTGACAGCTGTCATACTAGTATTTTCCATTGTATACTCAAAATTGAGGTGTTCCATGTGGCTGTTATGGGGATCTGCGAAGAGAGAGGGTCCAGTCCAGGCTGATGTTGTTCTCATTGTAGTTGATGTGGAGAAGCTGCACAGGGATAAGGTCTTCACAAGGGCTAGAATGTCAGAAAGAAAAGGGAAAATGTATCATGAAAATAAAATTGAAGTAACAGAACTTCACATTAAAGATGGAGATGAGCAAATCAAACTTACTAAACTACCGAAGTTTGTTCTGAACTTGGCAAAAAGGTTGGTTCCCTTCCAAATGAAACTTTTTGCAAAGTTTGGAACAAGTTTGGAAAGATGGTGTCTGCACATGTAAAAAAAAAAATGGGTTTCTAACCAGTCCACGCTCTCCAAGTGTCACTCTCTTGCTCGGCCAATTACCAGCTGAGATGAGACAGCATTGTGGACATTGGGTTACTGTGCTGTCTTTCTTAAAATCTGCCCAGCCAATCGCTGGCTGTGGTACTGTCCAGTCTCAATCACTGATTGGCTGAATGGGATTTGGAGGCCGGAGGGGGGGGGGGAGCACTGCGAACAAAGGGAGCACGGACGGGTAAGTATAGACAAGCACATATTTTTAACTGCACTGAAACAGTTAAACAATTGCAAAAGTTTAGCTGTTTTAGTGCGGTTCGTTTGGTTCAGATGAATCCAGACTTTATGTTAAAGTTCGGCAAAAGTTTGCTAATCTCCAGTATTTAGCAGCATATAACATTGACCATAATGTCATTCATCCTTCATCTTTTCTATAAATTCCATAAATCCATTAAATGTCATTTAACTTAGAAATAGGAGTAACACATAAATCATATAAAAGTAATCATAATACAGTTCTATATACAGTATAAATAAAATGCAGTATAAAAAGCTATGCTGATACAGCAGTGGGGAACAATCTACAAGGAAACATCTCTGTAAGGCTTCGCTTCATTGCCTTTTGATGAAAATTTTATGTTAACAAAGTTTTTCAAATGATGCCACAAATCTTTAGGATTTGGTCATTCCAATGTCCTTTGCCTTGAGCCTCAGTTTGTGTGGAAAAGAGATGGCAGCATGGGGAAGAGATGAATACTAGATGGCAGTGTTTTTTAGAAGATGATGTCTATGTATTTTTTGTTATTGATGTTGTTTATTGCACCTTCAAGCAGATGAAGAAGAGTGAAGCCATCTGCTGACATACTTGGTCACATCGTAATGTTTCTTGGGTTCTTTGTCTTCACCTTAGAACACTTAGATGTATTTTTTGTTCTATCCAATGTCCCACATATATTCACACATCGGTCTCACATAAGGATATCCGATGTTCATTAGTCTAAATACATTTCTTCCACAGATCTTTTGTCCGCTTTGTTCTATAGCTCATGGTTTTCACTGCAATCTGAATCCTACTTCTATGTCTAAGCCATCCAAGATCCCTTACTCTTTTTGAACTGACAGAAACATCAGCTGAATCCACTTCTGGTGGCCTCTGGTGACCTTCTTCCTTCTGTAATATGTACAGCAGCTTTATTTTACATGTAACTTTGTGGAATTAGCAACCCCCCCCCCCCCCCCACACACACACACACAAATTTTATTTTATTTTATTTCACATTATAAAAAAATATAAACATAATATGAAATATCGAGATTTAGCTACAGAACAAAATTTGTAACCTTCAAATTCAGCATAAAAAGACAACATTCACAAAATACTATGATCCTGCATGAAATGGGCATCATACAGAACATTTGTGGCACCATTAGAAAACTATTGTAGTTTCTAGAAGTGTGTACACCTATACAAACTGAAAACAAACTCTAGGACACTTCCGTAACCTGGCTGAGGAGAAAGATCCTGGTGCAGACACAAAGTACATGAGGTGGCAGGGAGTGAGGTGGGTAAGTATACATTTTTCTCTATTTAACTGCTCCTGATCAAAGGCAGAAAATAAATTCTCCCTTTAACTTAAACAAAGGAAAGGTAAGACTGTACACGTGTAATGACATCACACATGACACTAATATTTAATAAAACATATAACACTTACATCTGTTTTACAGATGAGGATGTGTCTGGTGGCGGCTCAGGGCTTAACTCTCAGAATCTCCGTCCTGTTCAGCCTCCTGATCCCCATGAAACAGAAGAAGCTTCCAGTGTTCCAGGGCTGTTAGATGTAAGAACCTGCACAGTATCAGATATATGCAGGTGCTGTTATGTATGGTCAGTGGCAATCGGTGGAACAGACAGAAAGACACGGACAGTAAGTCCTGCGCTGTCCCCCTCCCCACGCACACACTGTTCCTGCCTATTTGCCACCGACATCTCTAGGCAGCTGTGGACAACCACGAGGATGGTACCTGCTCTGGTATAGATGGTACACAAAACACAGACAGACAAACACAATAGTTCAGAGTGGACAGACCGGGTCAGCAATGTCAGGCAGAAAAAGTACAAAATCGGATTCCAAAGAATAGTCAGAGTCAGGTGGTAAGATCGAGGCGGGCTGCAAACAGGAAGAGTCCGGGAACAAAAGCCAAAAGGTCAGAACCAGATATATAGAACAGACAATAGCACAAGAAGGCAGAGACTAGCTCAATAACCAGCAAGGGGTATACAGCCTGGGGGTGTTATATAGGAAGCCAGGGTTCTGGTCCAGAATACAATTGGACCATCCCCCTGATCTCCGAACCACAGGCACCTGACCACAAAACACATCCACTGGCAGGAAGACCTGAAAGTCACAGAAAGAATCACAACAAAGATTAACCATGAAGTGGTCAGGCAGAACTCAGCAGGAGAAGTCGGGTGTGTCTATGAGACAAAGTGACAGACAAAATAAACCAGTGTTCAGACTAATGCAAAACAAAACTCAGAAACAGAGCACAGCACGAGCTGAGGGACACATCAAGCTCCGCAAGTCCTGACAGATGCCCTATACTGCTATAGAGCCAGAAGAGGCCATATTTATATCCTGTATATACTGAGAAGCTTCATCCTAATCATCTCTGGGGAGATTTCTGGGCCCTTGTCTCCTGTGTAGATATTACCCATCTATTCCCAGCCTGGAAGCTCTATGGGATAATCTTCTCCATAGAGATGAGCAGTATTTAGAAACAATCATGTCATTTCTGACAAAGTTCTTTGGAAAACCACAACTTTCTGTATACAACAAGTCCAGTAACTTTTTTTTCCAGGTTCTGTACAGATCTTCTCTTTTCTGGTTTGTTCTCCACAGTTTTCCTTACGTGAAATGTTCACATTTACACTTTATTAATATTAAACCAGGACTAGATGTAGCCTAAGTTGGCTATGCTGAAATGATAGTTTAATAGCAGGTTACATTAGCTGCATCCTTGGTCTTGGCAAACCGACCTGAGACCTATCTAGTAGACAACTTGCTTGGATTTTCCTTGAGTAAATACTGAGAAGAGGAGTCTAAAGGATTCCAAGGTTTTCATTATTTAAACAGGTATTTGGACACCATGCTGCCTCTCTCAGGACAGTCTATATTATGAAGAGATGGTGAGGATCCATAGCATGATGTGAGGCATAGTCAGAGAGGCAGTGATGTTTCAATAGAGACAGCAGTGGTATGAATTAGAGTTGGTGAGCTGGCAACGCGCTGCTGCAGTGTCTTCAGGGTGGTCCAGTCAGTGTTTTTTTTTCTGAAATGGGCACACATGCGACACATCTTGTGGAGCTGTTAAGGCAAACCATGATACGTTTTTAAAAAACGCTGAAACACAAAGATAAAGACGTTTGCCGGGAATAACACATGTGTCAGGTCACCGAGCTACAGAAATCGGTCTAGGCCTCCACTACGTTCACCCAATGTGCCGTCAGGGAAATGTATCTACCCTGGTGGTCGGTGGTTAAGAGGACCTTATCTGTAACTACATTGGTCAGGGCACAGGAGATACACTGCATGACATGCTGGTGTAATGTTGATACGGCAAAGCGTGAAAAATAGAGGCAGCTGGGGATGGAGTACCAAGGGATGGCCGCCTCAATGAGGCTGCAGAATACCTCAGTTTCCACCAGCCTATATAACAAAATCTCCAGGGTCAGGAGATGGGCTATTTTCTTTATAATTTCATGTCTATTTGGGTGGGTGGCAACATATTTTCATTTTCCAAGCTCTGCGGCTCTGCGGTATTGAGAGCTAAATACTGGCATGGGAAACCCTGTTGATTGATGTGGACGACCCTGCAAACAAATGAAAGGTGCAAGGGGCAGGTAAACATGGCTGCTTCTGGGGCAGGTGAATGGCGTGAGGTGCACACGACTTTGTCCTGGGAGGGGGATAGGACAGCACTGCTAGCACTTACAACAGGGGAAAAGACTGTGGTGTCATCTGCAAGCACTGGTTGGGGACCATGGCCTTCGTTCCACCTAGTCGGCTGCTGCACTGACATGTGCTGGATCAAGCTGGTGGTGGTCAAGTTTTTAGTAATGGCTCCCCTGCTTATTTTTGGAAGTCACAGAAAAATGCGCCTATCCACTGATTTTTCTTTAAAGCACCACACCAACAAAGAGTGACCCCTCGTCACAGTAGCTTAAAACAAGGGGGTGCTCCGGCAAGGGTTTCGGGAACCCTCATTTTAGACGACCTTCTCCCTCTGGCCACCCCACAGCCTCTTCCAATCTTTAGCAGTGATTCAGTTTTCTCCCTCTCTGAACCACTGTGTTTGGTCGCCTCACCAGCAAACCACATGGGGTCAATCATCTTGGTGTCCAACTCCTCCTCTTCAAAATCCTTGCCCAATTTGTCCGCCTTACTTGCTGATCTAGCAACCACCTCACTGATTGACAACTGTGTCTCATCATCATTGGACCTACCCTGACACAAAGGAAGTTCAAAACTTTGGGCACCAGGAAGCACAACCTTCTGCAGGGACTCCTGCAGCATTGCTTTAAAATCATGGAAGAGACCTGAGAATAGTCCCAGGAAGTCTACCAGGTTGGAATCAGTCCAGTGGCTTTGAGTGGCCCAGTTGGGAGCAAAGGACTCAGCTAGAGGATTGACACTTCCAGTTTGTTGACTAGGGACATCAGACAGCGCGGAAGACTGTGTGGTTGACAAATTGCTGGAGGCGTTATCTGCCACGTCATTACTTGGTCATGCTGCTCTGGATCCATTAGCGGTGTAACACAAGACTCTGCTAACTGGAAGATGAAGTCAAGGATCCTGGTCAAGCTTCCCAATAGTCTTTCCCATGTTTTATGTTACTATCAGATTAGCACACACAACCTACCTTTTTTTAATGCTTACTCCAATCATACAAATTTTAGTTCGGTACATTTCAGAGGTTTTTTTTCCTTAACCCCGTTTGTCCCATGGTAAAACTGACATGTTATACATGTTCCTCAAGTCAGTTAGATTACAACTATAGGCAACTTATAAAACTTTTAAAAAATTAAAACCTAAACTAAATGTGTTTAAAATATCTCTATTACCCTCCTTATAACGCTTTTATTTCTTGGTCTATGGGGCTATATAGGGTGTCATTTTTTGTGACATGATCTGTACTTTCTATCGCTAGCTTGCTTGCATGTATGCAATATATATATATATTTTTTTTTCCTTTGGTGCACTGAACCTGGAGGCACTGCAATACCAGGTCAATGCCTGGAGAGGACAAAGCAAGCTCTTTTTCCATCTCCCTGTTCTAAAAATCCATTTAATATAAGGTCCCCAGATAGGGGACGTATCAGATATTAAACTGATAAGAACAGATAGTTCACTTGATCTTAGCCAAAAGGCCGAGAAGCGATGTATGTATGCAACTTTTTGATGCTTTTTATTTCCATTATTGCAGATTTAATGTGACGAGAGATGGGCGAGCAGTGAAGTATTCAAATTTTCGAATATCGAGTCGAGTAGACTCAACTATTCAATCAAATATCGAATCCCATTAAAGTTTATGATAGAAAAATGCTTGACACTTGGAAATCAAATTTCGACCACTTGGAGGTCACCAAGTCCGCTATGACACCTCAGGAAATGATGGCAACATCTCTGGATGCATAAAGGACAGTAGGGAAAGCATGCCTGGCAGTATCTAACACAACAAAGTCGCCACTATCACAGCCTGTCTACAATACACTACAAACACAATATAACCTCAAACCCAAAAGAAACATTTTCATGATGCGTCCTCTTTAGATTTTCAAAGTCATCTGCCACTTCCATATACCCTTATTACACATACTGTAAGGCAGTGTGGGTCTCATGGCACACAAGGAGTATACAGCCGTATACCCTCTCTATGACGTATTAGAATGCCTTACAGCAGGAAACAGGCTTTATGTTGCGCACAGCACGCAGAACAGTAGTACCACACTTTTATTTTTGGCCTTGGCACACAAGGAGTATACAGCTGTATACCCTATATACACAGATACACTGCAGCCTATTCCTCACAGTGAATATACTCCAGCTGTCTGTCTGAACACACCTATGTGCTTGTGCTGCTAGCCGGTTTAATATCAGTATATCTTTAGATAAATGTGTTCCTTCTATAGCTTTAGCTCTAACAAGGGCTTTTGTGGGTCCCTCCTGCCTAATATCACCTAATAACTAACTCACTCTGCTACACACTGTCTCCCTGGCTAACGCCTAACTCTCCCTGCTACACACTGTCTCCCTGTCTAACACCCGACTGTTCCTGCTACACACTGTCTCCCTGTCTAACACCTGACTGTCCCTGCTACATGCTGTCTCCCTGTCTAACAACTGACTGTCCCTGAAACACTCTGTCTCCCCGTCTAACACCTGATTGTCCCTGCTACACATTGTCTCCCTGTCTAACACCTGACTGTCCCTGCCACAGGCTGTCTCCCTGTCTAACAACATACTGTCCCTGCTACACACTGTCTCCCTGTCTAACACCTGACTGTCCCTGCTACACACTGTCTCCCTGTTTAACTCCTTGCCTTCTCTGCTAAACATTGTCTCCCTGTCTAACACCTGACTGTCCCTGCCACACGCTGTCTCCCTGTTTAACTTCTTACTGTCTCTCCTAAACACTGTCTTTCTGTCTATCAACTGACTGTCCCTGCCACACGCTGTCTCCCTGTATAACACCTGATTGTCCATGCTACACATTGTCTCCCTGTCTAATACCTGACTGTCCCTGCCACAGGCTGTCTCCCTGTCTAACACCAGACTGTCCCTGCTACACACTGTGTCCCTGTCTAACACCTGACTGTCCCTGCTACACACTGTCTCCCTGTCTAACACCTGGCTGTCCCTGCTACACATTGTCTTCCTGTCTAACATCTGACTGTCCCTGCCACACGCTGTCTCCCTGTCTAACACCTGACTGTCCCTGCTACACACTGACTCCGTGTCTAACACCTCACTGTCCCTGCTACACACTATCTCCCTGTCTAACACCTGACTGTCCCTGCCACTTCTGTCTCCCTAACACCTGACTGTCACTGCTACACGCTGTCTCCCTGTTTAACTCCTTACCATCTCTGCTAAACACTCTCCCTGTCTAATACCTGACTGTCCCTGCTAAACACTGTCTCCCTGTCTAACACCTGACTGTCCCTGCTACACACTGTCTCCCTGTCTAGCACCTGACTGTCCCTGCTACATACTGTCTCCATGTCTGACACCTGACTGTCCCTGCTACACACTGTGTCGCTGTCTATCAACTGACTGTCCCTGCTACACACTGTCTCCCTGTCTAACACCTGATTGTCCCTGCTACACATTGTCTCCCTTTCTAACACTTGACTTTCCCTGCCACAGGCTGTCTCCCTGTCTAACAACATACTGTCCCTGCTACACACTGTGTCCCTGTCTATCAACTGACTGTCCCTGCTACACACTGTCTCCCTGTCTATCAACTGACCATCCCTGCTACACACTGTATCCATGTCTAACGCCGGATTGTCCCTGCTACACTCTGCCTCCCTGTCTAACACCTGACTGTCCCTGCTACACACTGTCTCCCTGTCTAACACCTGACTATCCCTGCTACACACTGTCTCCCTCTCTAGCTCCAAGTCTCATCTGAAAACGAATCTCAAATCCACTATTCTATAACTGTAAAGGTCACATGGTTTATCCAGCCAATGAATGTAGGTGATTTTCTATCACTGCCTGTGTGCTCCCAGTGCCTGTCCCCCTCTCCCCCTGCATAGTTATTGGTTAAAGAAAAAAAACACCAGGGAAGGTGGGAGGGGAATTAATTTACTGGGGTTTTGATCGAATACTTGATCGAAATAGAGTATTTTGAATAGTGTACTTTTCAATTGAATACCTACTTGCAGTACTCGCTCATCTCTAAATGTGATAATTTAACAGTTCAGGTGATGTGGAGCGATGAAACATGCTTTATTTATTTACTTTCTCTAATTTATAACTACACTGATCTCTCAGATATCCATGGCCATGCTGCAGAATCAGATGCAAGATACTGCTGCAAAGTGGAGGAGGAGCCTGGATAGCATGGCAGAGTAGAGCTCCGTACAATGTGCGGCTGAACGATCCGATGCGGCACTGAGCGGCGTTCCCATCCCTCACTGAACCAGCACGGGGTCGGCTGGCTGCTGCTCTCATAGAGATCAATGTACATATGCTTGATTACAGCGTTATTGCAGCGCAGAGCCCCAGACTGGCCAGAAGCACAGATTGTCCCTCCCCGATCAGTTCACTAGACGTTCACTACTGATGGGGTTTTTAGGCCATTTAAATTCTGCAGCTTTGAAAGCAGTATCTAAGGGCCCTATTCCACCGGACGATTATCGTTTGCATAATCGTTAACGATTAACAATCTCAAACGACCGCTATTGCGAAAGACCTGAAAACGTTCACTCATTTCCATGGAACGATAATCATGACTTATGATCGTAATTGCGATCGTTTTTACTTCGCTATTTATTCATTATTGCGTTCGTATCTATTGGGAACGACCGAACGATGTCTTATTCAATGCGAACGATTTGCGAACGTTTTGCGAACGAGCAACAATAAAAATAGGTCCAAGTCTTATAAAGCGATCAACGATTTCTCGTTCGGTCGTTAATCGTTAACTGCATTTCAACCGAACGATTATCGTTTAGATTCGAACAATTTAACGACAATCTGAACACCCAACACCCAACGTCGTTAAGGGGCTAAGTTACCGGGTAATAGGAATGAGAGGGAATTTTCCTTCAGGCTTAAGGAATTGAATAACAATAATTATAATGCTTGAAAAATCCTTAAATTGCAATCCGTATTCTTCTTCCGGTTCTTCCAGCCATTCTTCTGTGATTAATGCAGCCCAAACCGCTTTACGCACAGACTCCGTTCAAACTGTGGTTCGAAGCCCTCGGCGGTGACAGGTGTGCTTTTTTTTTTTGTTCTGATCAGATTTGTCGTTTTTAAGAAATTTATGTTTAAGGACCCCTAATTTGCCATAGGAAATAATGGCCACTCTCTAACCGCTAACCGCCAATCACAGTACAAATGCAAATAGCTAAAATCTAGCAGCCAATAGAAATTCTAAGGTCTTTTCAGTCAATGCCTGACAACATCCACACAGTCACATGTCCACTATTGGCCAATAGAAGATGGAAGGTCCTTAACGATTTTGTCTCACTAACATGAGTAAGATTGTCATGGTAACCGAGCAATGTGCTTTACCATTATAAGTAGCAGAGTTCAGTCAGTAAAGTCGCAAAGCTGAGCTAGCCCAACACCCGCACTATGTAGCAGAGCTGAGCCAGCCGTATAGCAGAGTCGATACCCTCACAAACTAGCAGAGCTGAGCCAGCCATGTAGCAGAGCCGACACCAGCACTACGTAGCAGAGCTGAGGCAGACGTATAGAAAATTTCTCTTAAAGGGACAATACCCAAGCCGCTCTTATAGGGACGGTACCCAAGTCGCTCTTACGGTTCAATATTGTTTATATTGATAAGATTTTTCACGTTTTTTTTACATACATTCAACACAAAACAGAACAGTGTAGGTATGCATGTACATTGTTCAATCATGGAGAGCAGATACACATACAAATAATGAACATGGAACAAGGAGAGAAACACTGAACAATCCAGCTGAATAATAGTGTCCTCCATAGTGGCTTATGACATAGTGTCCATCAGGTTGGATAATGTGACTGCTATTAATGTTCATCCAAGCAGTCCAGAGCAATTATCTTGGTTAGCGAATTATGGGGACATGCTACCTACATATCCAACAGATTAAAACAACTTACATACAGTTAAGTAGGAACTTTTTTATCATGTACCTGTACATTAGGTATTTGACCTTTTTTGTCCGATCCTCCAGCACCGTGTTATGTTTACCCAAATCGCTCTTAAAGGGACGGTACACAAGTCGCTCCTAAAGGGACGGTACTCAAGTTGCTCTTAAAGGGATGGTACCCAAGTCGCTCTTAAAGGGAGGGTGTCAAGGGTTAAAGTTTCCCTTAAAGGAAAGTCACTGTTAAAGGTAGACTCTTTTCAAGCACTATGTATTCTCATCTTCCTGGGTGACCAGGAAAATCTGGTGGCATATATCACAGAAAAGTCTCACACTATCTATCTATTTATTATCCAATGGGGTAAATATTAATTTAAAGGGGGAAACAAAATAAATTGTTAGAAGAAGAAGGGAAGAAGAAATGAGCAAAGTTATGTTCAGCAGGGTCACCAAACTTTATTGTAAAGTTTGTTTTCGTCCCAACCAAACTTTAAATTGAAATTTAGTGGATGGCCGTCATTTGATGGCAAATAAAGGCCATTTAAAAAAAAAAAAAAATCTGTTATTTTAAAATGGCGGCCATCCACTAAATTTTAACAGTGTGTGAACATATAGTTTTTGTGTTTTCAATCCACTCATGGTTTTGGTTGCAAAATAATGGCCAAAATACTGAGCAAAAATACTGTGTGGGAACATAACCTTAAAGTGTATCTTCCGCATCAGTGGTTAAATTCTCTTATACGGAAGGTCGGTTCACCATGGATAGTGCAGACGATAATGCATTATCACCTGACCCATGGAAACTGGACCTTACGGATCATCAGAAGTCCTGGTGTTGATCCCGAAGGTCCGATCATTACAGGTACAAGGTGGAGGTGAGGAAATGTATTTACCGCTCCAGTCTTCTATATGTCTTCACTATTGCCGCTAACCAAATGAGGTGGCAGCAACTGATTGGCTGAGCGGCAATAGTGAAGACAGATATTAGACTGGAGGGGTAAGTATGATTTCAAACCAACAGAGTACAGTCTGAATTTAACTCCACACCTCGGTAACTACTTAAGTCTTCCATTGATAACTACTTAAGTCTTCCATTGATTTCAATAGGGGTCATTACTAGAGATGAGCGAACCTCGAGCATGCTCGAGTCCATCCGAACCCGAACTTTCGGCATTTGATTAGCGGTGGCTGCTGAAGTTGGATAAAGCCCTAAGGCTATGTGGAAAACATGGATATAGTCATTGGCTGTATCCATGTTTTCCTGACAACTTTAGAGCTTTATCCAAGTTCAGCAGCCGCCGCTAATCAAATACCGATCGTTCGGGTTCGGATGGACCAGGTTCGCTCATCTCTACTCATTACATGAGCAGTCGAGCACTGAAAAATTTGTTTATGTGTCCATGTAAAGTCTTTTTAATATCATTATTCTTTAGACTGTATATAATGGGGTTGATGAGAGGGGTAAATACAGTATACAGCAGGGAGAGGATCTTACTGATGGTCGAGGAGTGTCTTCTTGGTGGAACAATGTAAACGCTGAATATAGTCCAGTAGAATATGGAGACAACAATGAGGTGGGAGCTACTGGTAGAAAAGGCTTTCTGTCTACCAGTACTGGATGGGATCCTTAAGGTGGTGACCATAATTCTGATATATGAGACCACAATGACTATTATAGGGATGAAAATCATTGGAAAACTTAGTAAAGAAGCCTCAAGGTGGACATTGTAGGTGTCAGAACAGGAAAGTTCTAGTATAGGAAGAGTATCACAGAAGAAATGGTCAATGATGTTGGGTCCACAAAAGTTTAGCATGAGTATTGGTATGAGGAGAAATAGCATAATAGAAAAAGCCGCCAACCAAGAGATGACGGACAATATCACACAATATGTACTTGTCATG